>NW_006159692.1:2453694-2478420 GCF_000334495.1 Tupaia belangeri chinensis
CGGAAGAGCACACTTTTTAGTATCAGACCTGGGTTTGATCGTGGCTCTTTTGATAACTCCCCGTGCAAACACGCATGCTTTATCTTAACCTTTTCGCAACACAGTTTTAAATTTCACACCGCAGGGTTGGAGTTCCTCATTTCTAAGACCTTTTTCAGCTCTAACATTTATGGATGGTGATTTATAGGTGCTACTCCTTGAAGGCTGTGAGTAATTTTACAGTGTGAGGTTCGGCTCCAGAGAGACACCTCTACATATGAAACTGGAGAAAACATGGAGCAGCAGGAAGCTCTTTTCTGGATACGTCTTGTGACCCAGATACTCCTGCAGCTAGCCTCTCTGGGGTGCAGATGGTGAAGTGGGCTGCTTGCATTTTAAAAAGCAGTTTTTAGTAAGACTTATTAAAATGCAACTGTTTTCTAGAAGCTATTTAAAGTACAACTGGTATAAAAGTCAAGTGTCCTCTAAACAAATCCCGGATATGAAAATTGGAACTTACTTTCAAAGGATAAATGAAAAGAGTGGGGGATTATTTGCATTCCAAAAAGATTGGTTGTGCCTGTAAAATAATTCTTTTTCAGAATGTTAGTAACAACTGACAGGTGATCTGTCTTTGCAAATCTCATATAAATTTGTATACTGTTCAAAGTATGACTAGGTTTTAAGACCAAGTCTCTTGTGTGAAGTCAGGCGTGTCTGTGTCTCTAAGGCATGTAAAACTCAGTTGTGGATTTCCACCTTACATTAAGGCAATGGAAATTCAGGAAAGCCAACACGTAAACCTACATAAGGGTCTTCAACGTCGTGATTTGTCATGGAGAATTTGCTGGCTGACCACAGAAAATTTACGTTTCGGTCATGCAGTTCAGAGGCATACACCAACCTCAATATATGCACATGTTATATATTTAATTTACAGAAATTACTATCTTGATTCTCTAAACTGAGAAGTCAGGGATCAGCTGTTGAAAGGACAAATTTGGGGGTCCAGGCTATTGGATATAAATTTCCATCAGTTTCCAGAAAACTTATAATGATAGACTTTATTTCCCCTGGTGCATAAATTAGAAAGAGATAATGGTCTAGCTAGCTGTCTTAATCAATTCGACATGTCTAGACATTGTGAAATCACAAGTTCTCACCCTCACTATGCCTGGAAGAGTGGTTGCTGTTTTCCTAAACCACTATTTCATAATTTACTCCCTAAACCCCAACACAGTGTGGACCATAGACAGGTGATGTGGGGTTTCAGATAGAAAGGGAGAAGAGACACCCTCTCCAAACAAAGACCCCTGTACAAGGCCATGAGGAAACAGTTGCTTTAGTAGGAGGATGAAGAAGCACTTGAGGAATAATGTTCTAGATTACCTGAGAAAGCCACTGTTTAGTGATGACTCTTCCCCTAAACCTTAGCTCTTTTATAAACTGTTTAAAGATATACATATATATATATATATATATATATTTAAAATATATATATATTTCAAATTGTGTTGTTATATATATATAGTGTTGTTTTAATATACACATATATAAAAATATACACATATATAAAAACAACACAATTTTTAAATTTTATAAAGATATATAAAGTATATATATACACTTTTAGAAAAGTATACTATTGATGTCTTGATGCTTCCAAGACATCAATATATATGAGAATGACTCTTTACTGTACAGTGATCAAATCATACTTGCCCTTTATCCTGTCTCTTGATCTTTCTTTGACTTCATGTTGATAAATGGCATTTATTCTGCTATAAATTTGTCCATCATTAATTGTTTTCTCCACTATTTTCCTTCCAGTGTGCTCTTTCTAGTATAATGCGGAAGAACAAACCAACTCAAGAACTATCATTGCGTAGGGGAAAGAATATGAGTTGCACTTTTATTAAAACACACACAAACACGCACACACACAAACACACACACACACATTTATGTTTGTATTTAGAAGAAAATACAGTCAAATGTAGTAGTGGTTATCTAGGTATTGTGAGAGTGATTTTAATTTTATTTCCCTATGTTTGATGTTTATATTTTTTTTTCTGAAACATAGAGGAGAGAGAGGACTAGAACATGTGCAGTGTGCTCAGGGAGGTCCCGGGACATGAACCTAGGACTTTTCCCACGTGGGTTCAATTCTGTTATGCTGTGCCACCTCCTGGTCCCGTATTTTCTTCTTTGTGGTAGTTTCACAACATTTATCTAACAACTATTATTTACATTATAATGATAAAAGTAAAATATTTTGATTTAATATTGAATCTACATTATTAGTTTTGAATGTGAACTAGTACAAGACAGCTACCATCTTGATAAAATTATCTTTATTTAATTAATTTATTTTTTAATTTTGCATTTGACCAGAGAAAGGCAGACACACAGAGAGAAGGAAAGAGAGAAAGAAAGCCAACAGGTTCAGGACTTGAACTGTGGTCAGCTATGTGGGAGTCCAGTGCCCTTAACCACCACACCACCTGCTGGCTCCTTGATTAAATGATCTTTAAATCACTAGTTAAAACACCTCTCTGAGCATCAATTTCTTCACTTTTAAAATCCTTCCTTCTGGGACCAGCAGTTAGCGTAATGGCTATGTCGCTGGACTCCCATGTAGTCAACCACAGTTCGCATCCCGGACCCGGTGGCTTAAAACTCACGCCGGGCGCATGTGTGTGCGTGCCCAAGATCCCGAGAGGAGAAAGGGGGAGAAGGGATTGCGGCATGGCCATCTCCCCCGGGGGGGTGATTTATCGCTTTCTGTCTCTCTGTCTCTCTCTGTCTGGCGAGTGCACGCGCCCTATGGCAAAAATCTCTCCAAAAAAAAAAAAATCCTTCCTTCCTAGAATTGGGAAAATTAAATGAAATAAACTAAATAGAGTGTCTGGCACATAAAGGGGTTAAAAAATATTACTCCCATTTCTAAGAATTTTATCTTAATAATAAAAAAAAAGACTTAACAGGCTAAAATACCCAGATTTAAAATAGAAACTTGGTGAAAATGACAATTATTTTGGCACTGAGAGTGGTTTCTTTCAACATTTGTGTTTCATACTATTTCAGAAAGCATGAGTTATGACTAAGTGGGATATACTGTACCCCACTGAGTTGTAACATTTTAGAGTGAGGCCATAACTTCAGAAACCATTGAGCCTAAAACATTTTTGTTATCATTGAAAATATTGGAAGGAAGATTTATTTCTTACGGTATCTTGGTTTCCAGAGTGCACTCCAAGAGTGGATCATTGCTTAGCTTTTAGTGGTCAACTTGGAATGAGTTGCTATCATCTTAAAAGGATTCCTGACCCCTAGGCTTTAGACTTCTGGCTAGAATGAAGAGAAGGCAGCTGGAGAAAGAAAAGCCAGGAGAGGGGAAGTGCTGGACCAAGGCTAGGTTAGGACATCAACCCAGAAGCAAGCACATAGTGACGTTTATCTTCTGCTCTGGCTAAAAATATATTTTCAGAAGGAAAAGCTCTTCCATGAAATTTTATAAACCATGGCACTAAGCAAAATAGCTATTTGCTCAGGGACATGATGGGAGTACCTTCTATCAGGAGAATTTGCATGCCTTGTGTGGGGTCAGAATTCCATCTTGCATTTGGAAAAGAAGTGGCGCTCCAGATATGATCACCATGCAGCAGAAGGAGCCTTGCATTCTGACTCAGGTTGTTGGTGCTAATGGCAGAGGAAAGTGTGGTAGGTAGAAGAATTTAGGTGAGGTCTTTTGTTCTTCAGCACAAAACTCCCTCCTGTTCTTAATTTCGGTAATAAAGCTCATAAGAATATTCGTATTTCTTAGGCTGCGATCAGACTTTTCTCCCCTTGGTGACCATGCTCACACATGCACAGATAGGAGAGGGGAGTGAGAGAGTTCCTTTGCAGCTTATGGAGAAGTGCTAATTATTCCTTTGATGAGACTTCTAACTCTGGGAAACAGCTCTTCCTTTGATGGAACTGTTTCTGTTGCTGTTATCTGAAAGCAGGCACCTGGCTGCACTTGGTTGTAGGAGGAGTTTAATTAAGTTCCCTTAATACTGACTTAATTATGGAAGACTTAACAAATAAAAACTCAATAGTTGAAACTATGATCTTCCTGGGACCAGCAGTTGGAGTAATGGCTATATTGCTGGACTCCCATGTAGTAGACCATGGTTCGAGTCTTGGACCTGGTGGTTTAAACTCACACCGGGTATGTGTGCTCAAGATCCCAAGAGGAGAATGGAGAAGGGATTGTGGTGTGGCCATACTCCCTGGGGGGGTGGGGGGGCGGTGATTTCTCTCTTTCTGTCTCTGTCTCTCTCTGTCACTGGCGAGCGCACACACCCTATAGCAAAAACCTCTCAAAAACAAAACTATGATCTTCCTGCCTCACTCTACTGCATCCCCTATTACCCTCCCCTCCACAGTTTTTGCTGTTTCCACACTGAATCTTAGGCTTGACATTTTTCTCATACTAAAATTGTCTGAAACAGGTGTATAAAAATTATGAAGATGCTGCTCAGGGACCAGCAATTGGCGTAATGGCTATGTCACTGGACTCCCACATAGTTGACTGGTGCATGTGTGTGCATACCCAAGATCCCGAGAGGAGAATGGAGGAGAAGGGATTGTGGTGTGGCTATCCCCCCTGGGGGGTGATTTCTTGCTTTCTGTCTCTCTGTCTCTCTCTGTCTTTCTGGCAAGTGCATGTGTCCTATAGCAAAAACCTCTCCTAAAAAAAAAAAAGGCAAGAAAAAAAAAAGATGCTGCTCAGAAGACTTTGACATAGATGCTCAATATGCATAAATCGCCGCATGGAGAAAATGATGCATTAAAGTGGTCAATTAATTTGACGATGATGAACACAGTGGTTGTTCCATAATTCACTTGGATATGTATTTATGCATCCTTTAATATTTGAGAGTCTGGTGCCAGCAGATGGCATAATGGTTATATCACTGGACTCCCATGGAGTTGACCACAGTTCGACTCTCAGACCTGGTGGGTAAAAAGCTCACATTGGGTGCAGGTACATGCATAATCAAAATCTCGAGAGGAAATTAGAGGAAAAGAGATTGCAGCCTGGCCATTCCCCCTGGGGAGTGATTTCTCACTTTCTGTCTCTCTGTCTCTGTCTCTCTAGCAAGCACATGCACCCTATAGGAAAAAAAAAAACAAAACCTCTCTCTTAAAAAAAGAATTGAAAGTCTACTACAGTCACAAATCATACTAGTGGGTATTGATAGAATGACAGGTGCATTTGACCCTTGTCTTCACAGAAGTTAGCAAACACAAAGAATATCAGAGAGAATCCTGATTTTAGTTTTGAGTCCTGAGCATCCGTAATGACTGTTCACCTCCATAACAGTGTGTCCTTGGACCAGCCCTTCTGTCTCTCTGTGTCAGTTTCCTCATCTGTACAACAGGGAACTGGGTGTGATCTGTTATAGTCTTACTGAAAGCATCATTCAGTGCCCATGTGCAGGCAATTCAGTTGTACTCATGAAAAAAATTAGTGCAGAACTTGACAATGCACTTTTTTAAAAAAGAATTAATTTAATTTTCTTTCTTTATTCATTTATTTTAATTTGACCAGAGAGAGAGACACAGGGGTGGGGGGGAGTGAGAAAGCAAGCCACCAGGTCCAGGACTTAAACTGTGGTCGGCCGTGTGAGAGTGCCCAGCACCTTAACCACTATGGCACCTGCTGGTCACTGACAATGGGCTTTTATAAATGATCACTTCAATTTGACTTGATTCTGTATCTCAAGAATCTCCTGAACATTGGTAGTATTCGGTTTACTATTTTTAAAGTTTATTTTTTGAGAAAGAGAAAGAGACAAGCAGGCATCCTTGCTCGGGTCCTGTTCCTCGTCCCCCAGTCATCCAGTCAGCCGAGATCATGGGAAATGAGCGCCTGCCATAAAGGTTTGAGTTTTGAAATCTTGGCTCTGTTATTTCATTTTTCTATCATTTCATTTCACTGTACTTTCAAAAAGCATCAGTTCACAATGAATTTGCCAGTAAAACTAATCTTTTATCAGATAAGTGGTCCCAGAAGAAACTTTTCATGTGTCTTTTTTTTTTCTTATTCTTTATCTTTTCTTTTTCTAAGAAAGGGTCTTGCTGTGTCACAATCCTCTCAACACAGCCCAAAGCGTCCCTAGCCACTAGCACTAAAGGCATGCACCACCATGTCTGAGATTATATATATATACATATATATGTGTGTGTATTTTTTTTAAAGAGAGTTTTGCTAGGGTGTACACTCACTGGAGGGACAGAGAGAGAGAGAGAGCGAGCGAGCAAGGAATCGCCTCCCCCAGGGGGGATGGCCACACCACAATCTCATCTCCTTCGTTCTCCTCTTGAGATCTTGGACACTCATGTATACGCGCCTGGTGTGAATTTGATGCCGCTGGGTCCAGGACTCAAACCACAGTTGACTACATGGGAGTCCAACTACATAACCATTACGCCACCTGCTAGCCCCATGCCTGATTTTCAGGGTGAGCCAGGAATAGTACCCAGACTTCCCATGTGGCCTTTGCCTGCTGGTAGCAATGTCCAGCATACATGGTTGTAGCTGACTTGAGAGTTTTATAGTCTTTCCTCATTAGAGAGTCAAAATGCAAAGTTGTATAATTAAAAGGCTTTCACTAGTCTTGCAGAAAACAATCTTGCAGCACCTAGCATTTTCCAGACGTGGTGTACCATGGAACACTTTCTTTTCCCCATGAACACCATGCCACTATGGACGCCTGCCTCACACTTGGTTTCTGACATTCCAGCAGGCTGGCCCCTGCCGGACTGTATTACTCACTCTTCTCAGGCTCTGTGTCTGCAGCTCAGGCCATTTTCCCCTTGGGAACACCCTCCTGATCCCCTCACTGGGGCACTAGCATTCTGCTCTGGGTCACAGACTCCCCAAGGCCCACCACAGGCCCCATGAGGATACTAGGAAGGGATGTGAGTAAAGGAAAGAGGCTGAGTAAAAGGAACTTTTTGTTAGTAGAAATTTCCTACTACAGTAACTCTCATTTTGTGTATAATGGTTTTCTCTAGTCATAAATGCTTTATACAATTGATGTTAACACATTCTCCAGTTACTGTCTACTGCATGCTAGTCATTGTTATTCATTTCTACTTTTTCCACAATCCTGTCAAATAGGTTTTATTCCCATTTTATTAATACATATGAGTTAAAAAGACTTGATGTTTAAATAATTTCTAAAAGCTGACAAATAAAAGCACAGAATTTTAATCCATGTCCACCAGGTTGTTTTTCACTGTGCCATGCTTCAAATTACTAACATGTCTAGTGGTTTTGTGATTTTGTGATCAAAAATCTCTTCGAGGGGGACCAGCAGTTAGCATAATGGCTACATTGCTGGACTCCCATGTAGTCAACCGCAGTTCGAGTCCTGGACCTGGTGGCTTAAACTCATTCCGGGCACGTGTGCATGTGTGCGTGCCCAAGATCCCAAGAGGAGAATGGAGGAGAAGGGATTGCGGCGTGGCCATCCCCCCTGGGCTCACTTTCTGTCTCTATGTCTCTCTCTGTCTGTCTGGCGAGCGCACGCGCCCTACAGTGAAAATCTCTCAAAAAAAAAAAAAAAAAAAAAGGGAACCCCCCCAAAAAAAAAAAAAAAGGAAAAAAAAAAAATCTCTTTGACAATCAGTAGAACTCTTCACACACACACCATAACACTTCTACCAGAAAATACAGTGCTTAAGCTATTGGGTTTATCTCTAGAAATCTGTCTTTCTGTCTATCTATTTATCTACCTAGCTATCTATACATACACATATATATGTGTATATATACATCAGAGACATTATAAAGATAAATATATATCATTTAATATGCATATTTGTTATGCTCTAGAAGACTTTCTGTAACCAAATCTATCTATCAATGTATACACATGCATATACACATACACACACACACACACACACACACACACACACAGGCAAAATACGATTAATTCCATGTAGTAATATACAAACATAGCCTATTCTTACTATTCCTAAGATAAGAACATTTTCCAGAAAGTTTTCTTAAAACTGTTTTTCAAAGATTATGAATCCCTGCACATTTTCTTTTTTTTTTTTTTTAATTTTTTGATGGTGGTAGTGAAACGCGTTTTGTTATTCTAGTTGATGCAGCTTTTACAGTGACTAGGTATTAAAAAATGACCTTTGAAAGAACAAAGGCCATTTCTGCCACAGAAAAGAAATGAGTCTATAGATTGGGTACTGGTCACTGACCTTCTGCCTGTGCGGTCCATGACAACAATCAGCCAGAAAGCACTTGTACCTCCTAATAACAGAAAACATAAAATGAAATTTTTCACAGTTTATAAAGGTTTGGTTATTCTTAGCTTTTTACTTTCTCAAAATATGAGTCTCTTCCTCCTTCAAAGTGCTATGTATTTATGGCAGTTCTCATTTTTTGAAAATTTTATTTACTTGTTTTGAGAGATTTTCACTGTAGGGTGTGTGTGTTCCTTAGAGAGACAGAGAAAGACAAAGAGACAGAAAGTGAGAAATCATCCCCCAGGGGGTATGGCCATGCCACAGTCCCTTCTCCCAGTGTCTTAACTACTACACCACCTACTGGCACTCAAGTTTTTATTTTTTTCTTTTTCTTCACATTTAATTGTACATCTCCATAGCATACAATATGTTTTTTGGAAAAACTCGCATTCTGTTACCATCAAATCAAGGATATTACCATATACACCTTTTGTCATTGGAGAACTTTACATTCTTATGTCTGTCAAGGACTTCTTCTATAAGATGGTCCCACCGACCCATACTATCCATCTCTCTCATCTATTGTGATACTCACACTTGTCTTCCCTACTATTATATCTTTAGGTCTTTCAATTTCTGTAATAGAATGCAAACATTTGGTATATATTGAATAGGGACATACAGTGTTTGTCTTTCATAGTCTGCTTTACTTTGCTTAGCTTTAAATAGTCTATATTCACTCACTTTGTAACAAATAACAGGGTCTCATTGTTTTTTTAATGGCTGAATAATATTACATAGTGATGTTTATTCCAGTAGAAGTGAAATAAAAAATCAAGATGCAACATGATTTCTTTAAATAAATTGACTTTGTTTGTTTTATCAAAATTTCTAAGACTATAACTCAAGTATGATTCTTCCTGAGGAGTAGAATCATGGATAACTTTAGTTTTCTTCTTTACCCCTTTTCTGTAATTTTTCAAATTTTCTTTTATTCTTTTTGGTTTTACTTAGGTTGCTATAGGGTGCGTGTATTCACCAGAGAAGACAGAGAGAGGCAAAGTAAAAAATCACCCCCTCAGGGGGATAGTCATGTCTCAATATCTTCCAATAATTTTTAAATCCAAACTATTTTTTAGAAATATATATTAAATGTGAGTAGATAGATATGAAGCTTCCTGTAAGGAAAATTAAGTTTTTAAGAGGTGAATTTTTAAAGTGTCCATTTGAATTTATAAGAGGCATACTGCTCCTGCCCTTTTTCAGTACAGGTATAACTCAGTACCTACACTCTCAGTCCTTGCCTTTGTCAGATGTGTGACGGTCTGTCTCCTCAAAGTTGATACATAGTCTTTCAGTTATTTAGATGTCCTGTGCAGTCCTTCACACACTCCTCATTTCCAGACTGTTACCTCCTCTATTTTTGAATGTCTAAATCTAATTCTGGCAACCCTAGTTATCACTAAGCAAAATATCTATCTATCTATCTATCTATCTATCTATCTATCTATCTATCTATCTATCTATATATCTTTATTATCAGTTGTCGAGATTTGTGGCACATATGCACACATACTTGGCAAGTTTTTCAAGCCACCAGGTTCAGGACTCAAACTGCAAAGCTGCCCACGTGGGATCTAGCCACCTTAACTACTTCACCACCACCTGGCCCCATGTAGTTTTCAAATTTTCTACAGTGAAAATTTACTATTATTTTAATCAGAAAAAAAAGTTTTGCTTAGTTTGATAAGATATGTGAAATAATTTCTGGAAAAATGGAATTAAAGTATGAATTTATTTTGCTCAAAACTTTTGAAGTTCATGCAGTTTTTTAAAGTTTATTCATTTTATTTGTCATAGAGGGTACATGCACACACACAGGTGAGAGACAGAGAAAAGCACTTTTGATAGGGTTTTGACACATTCCGCGATCACCTTTCCTCAGTCTTCAAACTCATCAGGATCTTGAGTGCCTGTTTCTGCACCTACAGTTATTTCCAAACTGACTTGAGAATCCAAACCCATAGTTATCCAAATGGCTTCTAGCACTGCAGTTCAATTTGCTATTGACTACACCACGAGGCTGGACCATGGGCCACTGTATCTTCATAACACGTATTTTCTATAAAGTATTTGAAGACATCTCACACATGTAAAAAGAAGCACAGACTCTATCGATGTTGTAAAGTGAAAGAAAATTTCTTCCTAAAGACCCAGGTATACAGGTTATGGATATTAATAATATTTACTAAACTGAACCTGGAGATTGGATGCCTTTTTAAAATTTCTCTTTCAGAATGTGCATGGTGGGGACCAGCAGTTAGCATAATGGCTATGTTGCTGAACTCCCATGTAGTCGACCGTGGTTTGAGTCCTGGACCGGGTGGCTTAAACTCATACTAGGTGTGTGTGCATGTGTGCCCAAGATCCCAAGAGGAGAATGCAGGAGAAGAGATTGTGGTGTGGCCATTCTCCCTCGGGGGTGATTTCTCGCTTTCTATCTCTCTGTCTCTCTCTGTCTTTGTGGTGAGTGCACGCACCCTATAGCAAAAACTTCTCAAAAACAAACAACAACAACAACACACACACACAAACCAGAATGTGTATGGTGGTAACCTTGGTAGTAACATGACCCTACTGACATCCCTTATTTATTAGTCACAAATTATGATGTTTGCTAGACCTGGAGACATCTTCACCTCTGAGAAAGGAGCCATTTCCTTTGGCCTTTTACTCTACTTTTCTGTGGGTACTTCGTTTTTATTGGTTTGAGATTTGTCTCAGTCAGCAATTTAGCACAAAAGGAGGTGGGAATAGGCCAATATTTATTGAAATTGATCAGTGTGGATAACCAGAGAAGATGATTCAGTGCAAATGATCCACTCAAGTGTGGGCTCTCCATTTCATCAGGCCTCTCCAACTAGAACCTCAGTCAAGGCTGCCCAGAGTCACAAGCACACATGTAAGGAACCGTGGCAACCTGCACATGGCATCTGCCAGCACAACCCTGGTGACTGGCACTCAGTTACCTGCCTTGTAGCCACACACCTCTCAGGTGGAGGTCCATGGTTCTGTTCTCAAAGGCTAGTGTTGACCTCTTTAGAGTGACCATGAGCAAGCACTACCTACATTTCTATCAAAGTAGGGTCCTTGGCTGTGTAGACTCCTGTGCCATCATTGCCAGGACCTCTTTAGGACACTGAATTGGGAAGTAAAACTAGATTCTTTTGCTATTAGATCTCTAAGAAGATCTCTGGTAAGTATAGGAGCTGCAACTAATATGCTGACATTCTGCTCTCCACAAGTGCCAAAGTAAATAGCAAAAATGTATTTGAATTCTACCTAATATTGGGAAAAGGACTTCAAAAGAGTTTAACAGAGGCAGTGACTTCATCCATATGTGAACCATTCTAAGAAAATGTATTCGAAGCAGGGAATAGCACACATGCCTTGAAAAGGTTGTTTTATTTAGATACCACATGTCACTTTTTAAGATGGAAACATGTTAATCTCTGGAAAGCCTTCTTGAGTAAATACAAAATGTAAATATGTTTTGAGTCTTTTTCTCATATGCATACATCCATTTTATTGTACTGCTTCTAATAATTTATTATATGTGTTTGTACTTCTCCACTGGAATACCAGCTCCTGGAGGGCTGGAAGCCTTAATCATTTTTGTTTGATTAAGACCATCATCAAAAGGAATTTGGTACTCACATATGTGTGTTCAACAAAATAACATTAACCCACATTAGTAGGCCACATGGAGAATCTCTTCTTGCCTATATAAGGTCATTGTCATTTCTGTAGAAATTGTACTGATGGAGACACTGGGGTTTGAAATGGTCACATACGCCACATCATGTGGTGATAGAGCAGGACAGGTGGCCTAGCACAGGTGTATTGTCATGTCGTGAGGGCCTGCTCTCATCCTGACTCTACACTGTGATGTCTTACACTTAAAGGAATGTCAAAGAAAACTGTACACAACCTAGATTTATTTAGAGGCATTACTTATTATAGTAAAATTTTAGCCATCAGAAATTCCTTAAGGATATTCTAGTTGAGAAGTCACTGAACAAGCTAGAGTCCAAGTTTTAATTCTGGTAAGGTCACTCACAAACTATAGAATTTTACTTCTCTAAGCCATAGAGAAGTCATTTATTTATCTTTAAATACTTTGAAATATTTCTCAGACTTAGAATTATACTTGAACACAAAAGGTTAAAAAATGTAGCTTTTTAAAATTTAATTTCAATTTATTTTATACATTTAATCAGTATACATTGCTTACCTTATAAGGTGAATTTATCTATCATGAATACACTTCACACCACTCCAACTGAGTATACAAAACACATTATCATTAACAGATGATAAACCATTTCTGTGTCCTATAAATATCTTGCCTCTCTATTTTTCTCCTTAATTCCTTTCCTTACATTCTCCTCCTTATCCCACCTTCTTCCAGTATCTATAACCATTTTCAATACCTCTATGTCTTCTGATCTTTCAGTTTCCACCATAGAGTGAGGACAGTCGATATATGTTAAATGGAGACTTACTATTGTAAGCCATCTATGCAAAGCCTATAGCTAACACTATACTAAATGGGAAAAAGCTGAAAACTTTTCCACTAATAACTGGTACAAGACAAGGCTGCCCACTCTCTCCACTCCTTTTCAATATAATGCTGGAAGTCCTAGCCAATGTAATCAGACAAAAGAATGAAACAAAAGGAATTCAAATAAGGAAAGAAGAGTTGAAATGATCTCTTTGCAGATGACATGATTGTATACATAGAAGACCCAAAGGTATCCATGAAAAAGCTTCTTGAAGTAGGAAATGAATACAGTAAAGTGGCAGGATACAAAATCAACTTACAAAAATCTATAACATTTCTATACACAAACAACAAGCAGACAGAGGTAGAACTGAAGAAAGTAATCACATTTACCATAGTCACAAAAAGTATAGGATACCTAGGAATAAATCTAACCAAAGAGGTTAAAGACCTCTATTAGGAAAACTATGAAAATCTTAAAGAATAAATTGAAAATGACACAAAAAAAGTGGAAGGACATCCCATGTTCCTGGATTGGGAGAACTAATACAATCAAAATGGCAATTCTACCCAAATTAAAAATATAGCTTATCTTTTATTCTTTTTCCCTGTTTTTGAAAGAGTCCATCTGTGGATGCTTTTGATGTATGTACCAAAATTCATGTGTTGGAAACTTGATCTCCAATACAAGTGTTTGGGTAGGCGGGACCTTAAAGAAGTGATTAAGGTCTTGATGGCTCTGCTCTAATGAATACATTAATGCTATCATGGGGCTGGGGGGTGTTTAGTTAACATGGCAGTGGCTTTCTGATAAAAGAATGAGTTTATTTCCCTTTCTCTCTCTCTCTCTCTCTCGCTCTCTCGCTCTCTCTCTCTCTTCTCTCTCTTGCCCTTTCTGCCTCTGGCCATGGGATGACATGGCAAAAAGATTTTCACTAGTTAGCAGCCCCTGGACCTTGGACTTTTCAGCCTCTAGAACTGTAAGAAATTAGTTTCTTTTCTTTATAAATTACCCAGTCTTAGGGATTCTGTTACAACAGTATGAAAGGGACTGTGGGACTAAAAAAGTCTATAATGACAAAACTTTTATATCTTAATTATTCTGGAAGGGGAAATATTTCTAAAATGAATACCATGTGCTTTTGTCTTTTTAAATAGACCATGGTGTAGGTGATATATTTTTTTCTTGATAGACTCAGAATCAATATTTCTGGCAGCTTCAATGCAATAATGCTCTCAGGCCCTAATTAAGTGGTTGAGTTTTTTTGTCCCTATACTAAATAACCCCCATATGTTCTATTTTTAAGATTCATGTGTTTTCTTTCTCCCGCTATTTTTTATTTTCAGTCTGTCAGCTCGTTCTTTTTTGCAGGATACTTGCTGAAGGAGGTCCAGCTATGTTATTCAAATTTTTTATTTGGATTTCTAAGAGGCTTCTTGCTCCATCCCTTCTTTCCTGAGTTGTAGCTACACTCTCAGTCCTTGCCTTTGTCAGATGTGTGACAGTCTGCATCCTCAAAGTTGATACATAGTCTGTCAGTTATTTAGATGCCCTTGCAGTCCTTCCCACACTCATTTCCAGACTGTTACCTCCTCTATTTTTGTATTTCTAAATCTAATTCTGGCAACCCTAGTTATCACTAAGCAAAACTTTTTTTAAAAATATATATTGCTTTCTTATCAGCTGTCAAAACAGCTGAATTCTAAAGAATTGGTCAGTTGCCAAAAACAGCTTTTGGGAGTAGGAGAGGTGATTACCAGCTCTACAAGTTATTCACTCAGAAATAATTTTGGAAACAGAAAACCATTGCATTCAGAGTAGTGTCTATAAAAACAATCCATTGATCTTAATTTCTATTTTTCTCCCATTAAATCATGGGGGAGTTAACAAACTATTGTATCTTTCAGGGATATGATGATCCAGAAAAAAACTTGAACAGTTGGTTTAAGGAACAGGCTGGAATGTAATGACATCCAAAACACAGATGTACACGTTGGGAAGAGTTTACCGGCAAGCCGGCCCTGAGAAGCATCACAGAACCAACACTTCCACACAGCCATGACCCACATCTCCAGTGTGATCTTGAGATTGGTGAAAGTTTATGCTCTGTTGGCCTTTTCTAGCTTTAAGATTTTATTGAGGTCACCAACTGATTGCCTAGATCTTCCCTGTGTCTAGGAGTCCACAGTCATATCAGTCTCTCAACATTTTAGATTTACGAAGTCAGGCGAAATGTAAAAGGTGCCCTTCTTTATATTTCACATATCTACCTGTTCAAATTAAATATTAAAATTGTAAGCACAATCTACGCACACGTATTCAAATAATAAAAAGAAATGTATATAAGAAAGAAACGTTCCTCCCAAACCGAGACCTCAGCCCTCCTCTTCGAAGGCAACTTCTGTTAGCAGTTTCTCACGTGTCCTTCCAGAAATAGTCTCTACCCACACAAGCATATGCACTTTTTAATAATTTTGGTTACAAAATCATACATTAGTTCTCTGGAGTGCTGGTGTCATAAAATGAGTTGGAAGTATTATTTATTTTTCTACTTTCTGGAAAAGTTTGTGTTATTTCAACTGTACATGTTTGATAGCATATCCAGGGAAACTGATGTGGATGGGGATGGGAGTGGATTTCTTTGTGAGGAGGTCAATTTCTTTAAGGGCTATATAAGACCATTCAAATGTTCTGTTTCCTCCTGTCTTCATTTTGTCGATATTTTCAAATTATCGTACATGGCCTGTTTCTTTGCGATGTTTTTACGAGCTCTTGTGACAGTCTCTTTATCATTCCTGTATTGACTAGTTACATCTCTTCCTTGGGTTCTTGGCCTAACTGGTTAGAAGTTTATCAATATTCTTAGTCCAGCTTTAAAAAATACAGCCTTCAACTTTATTTTTTTCTGTTGCATATTTGTTTTGTATTTCTTTAATTCATACTGTTAATCTATTTTATTTACTGCCTTCTGTCTCTCTGGATTTTTCCCCCCACTTTCTTGAGATGAATCCATGGGTGACTGACTTTCAGCCTTTATTAGTCTCACATGTACATTTAAGACTAAAACGGATCTTCTGTACATTCAGTTCATTCCACATATGTTGACAGTTGGTATTTTTATTATTGTCAGTTCAAATATCTTTGGTAATGTGATCAATTTTTTAGCCAAAGAGTTTTCATGGTATTGAATAATTTTCCAACACTATGATTTTTCAACAATTTTTTAAATCTATTTTTAACTTAATTTCATTACAGTCAAAGAATATCTGCCCAAAATATATGTAATTTTAACATGTATGGATCTTTATTATTGAACCCTTTAAAATTTATTAACTTCCTTTATGCCTTAATACACAACAGGCCTTCAAATAGTTCATAGAAGTGTATTATGAAAAAAGTAAGCATACATTTTAAAGATTTTTTGCACTAAATTTGTACTTTAATTCCATTTTTCTATGAACATTTTAAAATCCTCTTACATGATCAAATTTTGTAATATTCTATGAACTCGAATAACATATGATTTATTTTTGTGATATATTTATATGTTATGTCAATTTGTTAATAATTTGGTAAGTTTCTAGCCTTACTATGCATGTTTTGTTTCTCACTTGTGCTATCAATTACTGAGAACAGCTTCTAAGCATTATGTAGAGATTGCTCATTTGTTTTTCTTTTCCATTAATTTTTGTTTAATAAATGTCAATATTGTGGCCAAGTGTTATGTGAAAAAAAATTTAAATTGTTAAATTTTGCTGTACATGATCTTTCAGTATCAAATATCGTTTTATCGCTACTTGATGCTCTGAAGTGAATTTGTTCTATCAGTATACCGTAGTAGCTATTATTGAAGTAACTTTTACAAAATTAAATTATTTATAGGATACAGTGTTTTTTCAATATATAAATACAATATGTAATGATCAAATCAGAGCAATAAACATACCCACTATCTCAAACAGTTATCATTACTCTGTCTTGTGAACATTTAAAATCCTCTCTTCTGGCTATTTCAAAATATGCATAAAAGTGTTACCCTCTACAGTTACTCTACTGTAGTAATTCTGTAACTCTTCTCACTTATCTGTCTGCATTCTTGTGTCTGTTAATCAAGCTCTCCCTATCCCCTATCCCCACCTGTCCCTCTCAGCTTCTGATATTCACATTTCATTTTCTACGTCTATGTGATCAGATATTTTAAGCTTCCACTAAAGAGTGAGCACTTACAGTATTTGTCGTTCAGTATCTGGTTTATTTCATTTAGGATTATTTCCTTCAGGTTTATCCATGTTGCTATTAAAGGTAATATTTGCATCCTTTTTATGGTTGAATAGTATTCCATTGTACACCTATCCCATATTTTCTGGATCTCTTCACCACTTCTTGAGCACTTAAGTTGTTTTGGATCTTTGTCACCATTGTGAATGGTGCTTCAGTAAACACAGGAATGTAGATATCTCTTTGATATGTTGATTTCATTTTCACCCAGTAGCAGAATGATTGGATCATAAACTAGTCCTATTTTTAGTGTTTTGAGGAAACTTCAGACTGTTTTCATAAAGGCTATACTAATTTGCATTTCCACCAACAGTGCAGAGTTCCTCTTTCTCCACAGCCGCAGCAGTAATTACTATTAATTATATTTTTAAAACAATAGCCATTTCAGCTGATACTTCATTATGACTTTTTACTTTAATTTCCCTGATAGTCATGTTGAGTATTTTTTCAAGTGCTTGTGGTCATTTGTGTGTCTTCTTTTGACAACTTTTCAGATTTGATCACTCACTTTTAAATAAAATATTTTTTCTTTTTTTGCTTATAAGCTATTTGAGTTTCTTGTATATTCTGGTTATTAATCCCTTGTTGAATGTTTGTTTTCTATCATTAGGAGGGCTATGTCTTCACTTTTTGATTACTCCTTTGCTGTACAGAACCTTCTTAGTTTGATGTAATCCCATTTGACTATTTTAGCTTTCATTTACTTAATTTTTGCATATTTTTCTTTTATGTTGAGCCTTAGTGTATTCTTATATTTAAAGAATCTCTCTCTGAAGAAGCATATGTTTGTTTCCTTTTATATAACTTAACAATTACTTCTCTTCTATAATTGCCAGAGGGCATGTGTGCTTCCCAGAAACAGAGAGGGAGAGAAAGCATACCCTAATGGGACTGTCAGTTGCATTTCTTTTTCCTCCACTTCCTCATTCTATCAGGATCCTTCAGGTCCTGGCCCCAGTCCTGGCCCCAGTGGCTTGAAAAACATTCTGGATACATGTATGTTCATGCCCAAAATCCTGAAGAGGAGAAAAAAATGAAGGAAAGGGATAGTGGCATGGCCACACCCTACTGGATGATACCTTGTCTTTCTCCCTCCCTGTCTGTCTGTCTGTCTGTCTCTCTCTCTTATGCACACATGCTCTCTGGCAATAAAAATAATAATAGAGTGGATCTGAATACAATCAAGTTTCTAGCTCTAACAATATGAAGAGAACTATATCTAAAGAACTACACAGGTATAATCAGCTAATCCAGGTAACACTACAGAGGTAAAAAATTGAAAGCCATGGAATAGCTGGAGTTTAGCATCATGGGAATGGATAAGATTGCCTGAGGAGACAGTGTAGACTGAAAAGGCGGGAATTCCAGAAGTGAGCCTGGGAAGGACCAACATTCAGAATTCAAGCCGATGTGCTGAGTGAGCCAAAGTGGTCAAGAAGAGCCCTAGAGAGAGTACATCAAAGAAACCAAGAGGAGACATTTCGGAAAGGAAACAGTGACAGGTCATAGCAGCTGCTCCTTAGATTTGGTAATAGGGAATATGGAGGTCATTGTTAGATATGAGAAATAGAATAAGTAATAGAGATCCTCAGGAAGAGTAAGTATATTTGGGATAGAAGCAGGAGATTAAGAGTGAAAGATTCCTTGAGGCCTAAAGTATCATCACACATTTTGCATTGTGGAGAGAAGGCCATCAACTTTCTAATCTGACCTTTCATATCAAAGACTAAATTTGTGAAAGCACAAAATGGATGGCATAAGGTTAATTTTAAGACCAAAGAGTCTGAAGTTCTGAGGTTCCATTTTTTTGTATCTAAGGACTCTTCCTTTACTCTATGTTCACGTAACATGCCCTCTTTCTAACTTAGACCCATTACCTCAGTGGTTTGGAGGATGAGGTTCAAAAGAGCTATTTGCTGATTTGCAAAGTGGCTCTAGTCTAAACTAGTTTAGACAGAGTACTTAATCACCTTATTTCACCTGGCATAGCCAGGCGATGTGACTTGCAGAAACTCATCTCAGGACACCAAGGTCAACTTCTTTGAATATAATTGCATTGTTACATTCCTTCAAGAACCAGAAATAGAAGCTTCCCAATGGAAATCAATGCCTCCCATAAATGTTCTCATTAAAACACTAATAAAAGAGTCCCCTAAACATTTTTCCTTTTCGCATGAAAAAATTGAAAAAAGATGTTCAGCCAGAAAAAAATATCTTTTAAAGCCTCGTTAAGAGTGGTAGTAAACATAAATCTTTGTCCCAAGGGATAGAAGCTAAACATGTCACTTAAAGTCAATGTTTGGGAAATGTGTAAAGTATCTTAGCACATTTGCACATACAATTTAAAATAAAAATTTAGGAGAAACACAATGATTTTTCTAGCAATTATAGTTCTCCCAAAGCGTGCCACTAGAGACCATTTATTTGAAAAAACAAGTGCTCACTTCAGCATCACATATACTAAAAGCTGGAAAAAACAGCATGTTGTTCTTAAAATGTTCTAAAATTTATAAAGCTTAGCTATGTTCATTTTTCCTAAAATGAAGTAATCAACTACCTAACATTGTTTATAATGGCAAAATGAGCTCTCTGCATGTCATTTTCCTACAAATAAATAAAGGAATATCACTGAATTAAGGAGGGTATAAACCAAGAAAACACCCCAAGTAGAAAATTATTCAAAACCTTTTGAGCTACTCTTATGTCTTTATCATAGCATTAAAATGGCTCCTTGCAGCAGGAGGTGGTGCCATTTTCCTCCCTTGATTCTGGCTTGTTTTGTTACTTGCTTTGGCCAGTAAGAGGTAATGGAAGTGGTTGTGATTTCTTTCTAATGTGGGCTTGCAAACTCCTTCTTGAGAGTGGTCATCAGCTAAGCTACTCACTCTCTAAGAGCCCTGACCAGAGAAAG
Organism: Tupaia belangeri chinensis; assembly: GCF_000334495.1. Classification (NCBI taxonomy): domain Eukaryota; kingdom Metazoa; phylum Chordata; class Mammalia; order Scandentia; family Tupaiidae; genus Tupaia; species Tupaia belangeri. The sequence goes on from NW_006159692.1 coordinate 2,473,696, forward strand.
TTAGGTTTGAGAATGTGTATCAGGTGAGACACAGTGAGGAAGTATTGGAAAACCAAAATGCATGAAACAGAAATTGGGAGAAGTTAAGACTACTGACAACAAAAAGTTGACGGGAAATCTGGAAGTGGAAGCTCAACCAACCACGGTGTTTGTGTGTGTGAGGAGAGAGAGAGAAGATGAGAGAGAGAGAGAGGAGAAGAGAGAGAGAATGTGAATCTGTGAAAAGATGGCTTTGTTAAGATCTGTAGGCATCACCTCTTAGGCTTTCCTAAAGGGGGTCATGAATTGGCAAGTTTAAAGAAAATGTGTGTGTATATAGAGAGGAGAATTTCACTGACATGACTGGTGATGACTGGTTTTGTGGTGGTGGTCAGCCGCTGTGGGGTGTGTTGGGTTTTGAGTTACTAAGGTGAGGAACCAGTGAGACAAATCACAACCAACATGACTGGTTATGACTGAATTTCAAACAACTTATGTCAAGCATAAAAGTGAATGTCAAGGCAGCAATTATATCAAATAATTTTATGACAGAATTGAATAAATGATTTTGTGTGTACTTTTGATGTTGGCCACAGGAAGCCTTGAAACTTCCATTTTACCTTCTTGGAATATTACTGTCATGTGAAGGAGTCCAAGCTAGCCAGATGGAGAAGTATGTGAAGGAGAATTGAGGTGTCCAATCAGAAGCTCACATACTGTAAGACGTCTTGGGTGAAGTCTTCTTACACCATCCCTGACCCCATGAGTGAGCCCAAGCAAAACCTGTATATGAGCCTTCCAGCTGAGTCCATCCCAAATTGCTGATAGAGAATCATGAAAAGATAAATAATTGTTACTCTAAATTACTATATTTTGGGGTGATTTTTTCAACAAATTAACCAATACAGTTGTCTTAATGTTGCCCTAAGCTATTAATCTCTTAGTTACAGATGCCACAGTCAGTCAGAATGCATCTATTTCACATTTGAGACTTTTCACTGGAATGCTAAAATTATATCTATTTTTAAGTGTTAAAATTTCTCTTTTCAGTTCTTTCTTTCTCTCTTCCTCCCTCTTTCCTTCCTTTCTTTTTCATTGTCCAACCCCCACCACACGTTTTCTTTCTTTTTTCTTCATTTTCAAAAGAGTTTCATACCATGATCCACACCGCACACCACATGGCCAGCATTACAGCCAGCCAAGATTGCGGGTAAGCATATGCAAGCTCGGTACATACAGGTTGGCCCAGGAACCAAACCTGGATCTTCCATATGTCTTTCAGTGTTACAGAGTGTTCCACTGCTGTGCCATCGTGGCTGAGATTATAGTTATTTTTAACCACCATCAACCTCAAAACGAAAGTTACCCATTTCTATTGTCCCTATCATCAAGCCTGCTCCTCTCTCTCTCTCTCTCTTACTCACACTGCCATCATTTGGGTTGGTGCATTAGAACCATCACTGTCCACCTTGGGATGCTGAGGAATTTTGTGAGACCAGAGTAAAATTATATTTTTGAACAGATAACCAGACAAAATTGAACTTGATTTCTTTTGCTCTTTCCTAGATTTCCTTTCCTTATTTTTTCCTTATTTTTTTATTTACTTTGTCAAGTTGCCTAAAATTTTAAAAATTTTTTTAACTTTATTTATTATTATTATTGCTATTTTCTAGTCTGATCAAAGAGAGACAGAGAAAGAGTGAGTGGGAAAGTGAGAAAACAAGCCACAAGGTCTGGGACTTGAACCACAGTTGGCCATGTGGGAGTCCATCACCTTTAACCACCACGCCACCTGCTGGCCCCCAAATTTTTACTAACAGATTTACTTTATTTTATTTTATTTATTTATTTTTGGTTAACAAGCTCCCTCTTCCAAAAAAAAACAAATGTCTGGATATGTGTGAAAGATCAGTCATTTTTTTCCTCTGGAACTGTTTTATCCAATCAGCTTTCTTCATAGTCCTGATTTAGCTCAGCTATACAAAAAACATGGAGTTTGGAATAGAGGTGGGAGGTGAGCCTTCTGTGGACATTTGAGAATTAGGGCAGGCCAGATTGGGACATCCTATTATGAAATATCTTAGAACATTGTGATGGCACCGGCCGCTTGAAGACCTCAAGTGAAGGGCTGTGTAGGGTAGAGAAAATATATGAGGGAAAAGCAGGGAGAATATATAAAGCAGAGGTTTCTTGTTGTTAAAATTGTACCCTAGATCCAACATTTTCTCTGGCCTAAGAAAAGACTCATGATTATTTTTTTCAGTCTTTGATGTGCTGCTTGTGGTGTTCTGGATTTAAATGATCATGTATGTCATTTTCTCTGCCGTGTACAGGTAAAAATAAAGGATTGTGGATGAAAACAGAGGCAAGGAGCCACTCTGACTGCAGCAGCAACATGAGAAAGCTATGCAGGAGGAGGCCTCTAGGAAGTGGCACACTCGTTTTTAATGCAGGGTTGGTTTCATCCCGGTTTGGAATCTTTAAATCCAGATAACTTTGACTCTAAACTCTCAAATACAGATTAAACATTCCTAATCCCAAATCCAAATGCTCCAAAATTAGAGACTTTCCTGAGCACCAGCCTGATGCCACAAGTAGAGTTTTCTGCACCTGACCTCACGTGGTAGATGACAATAAATTACGCAGTACAAAACGTTGTATACAATTATTATGCTTTCAGTTCAGGTGTATAAGGTGTGAATGAGGCATAAACGAATGTGGTGTTTAAACTTGGGTTTCACTGAAAAGTTAATAGAAAATGCACATTATGAAAAGACTATGCATGGAACTCAGTTTTTCACACCGAGATAAACTCATACCTTAATTTCATTTTTGCATAAAGTTTTTGGGGTGCTCTTATATAAAGACTGAATAGCTTTTAGCATTATCTATATCTGCTCCCAATCTACTTGTCTACATTAATCTCCCCATTTCCCAGAATTTCCTGATGTGGATCCTTCTTATCATTCAGTAAATCTATTTATGTTCCCATTGACACCATGCTCATTTTTCTTTTTGAACAATTAGTTATGGTAGTGATTTCCAGATATTTTTGAACATACATCCATATCAAAATGAAATTTTTGAGCAGTAACTCCCAGTATGTATATACTTATTTGCTTATGAATATTATATATGTACTATAGTGTTTATATACATAGATAATACAATAATAATCTCATTTAACAAATGAGATTAAAAGTAAATATAAACTAAAATTTCAATATTGCACCCCCATCTTTGGAGACTAGTGTCTTATCCAGTGGAGTTATGAATTCATGGTCTTTACTAGAGTGAGGCTCTAAAATCAAAACACCAGTTGAACCACACAGGTAGTCAAATTCCCTTTCCGGTTCATAAGCAAACACACATGTCCAATAAAGCTAGTTTATTCTCAGGACCAGCAGTTAGCGTAATGGCTATGTCACTGGACTCCCCTATAGTCAACCGTGGTTCAAGTCCCAGACCCAGTGGCTTAAACTCACGCCGAGCACGTGTGCGTGCATGTCCAAGATCCCGAGAGGAGAATGGAGGAGAAGGGATTGTGGCGTGGTCATCCCCTCTGGGGGGTGATTTCTCGCTTTCTATCTCTCTGACTCTCTCTGTCTGTCTGGCCAGTGCACGCGCCCTATAGCAAAAATCTCTCCAAGAAAAAAAAAAAAGAAAAAAGAAAAAGAAAAAAAAAAAGCTAGTTTATTCTCTAGCATTGAAAAACAGTAGTTGTTCCTTCAGTTGTGTGAGTTACAAAGTAGTTGGTTTAGTCTTTTAAGACTGCATGAAAAATATGTCCTAAATGCTACATCATACTGAATTCCCTGTGATACTCGCACTAGGTAATTTGAGAAATAGGAGATGACTGAGAGCAAACGGGTGGCAGAACAGATTCAAGTCTCATCTCACATTCCAACCAGGATGCATGACTCTCTTAGTGGAAGGAGGAATAAAATCACCTGCATGGACAAATCTTCTTTCTCCTTCGCCCTTCTCTTTCACCGCATCTCCTTCTCTGTTTTCTTTTCACATTTCTGTATTCCTTATAGCTGAAGTCACGTAAGTTAAATGCAACTCTGCAGTGATATCTTTGTACAACAGTTTCCTCCTGTCTCCACATCAGCATCACCTAAAATGCCTTTGTCACCAACTATTCCCTAGCTATTCTCCAAATTCTACCAGTAATTCAAGATCAATTTCAAATTCAAGCTCCAAGACTTTACAATTCACACAACTTTTTGTCATACTTGAATTATTATCATGCCAATTACCCTCTTGTTTACCACATTCAATATTCTTACTAAGGTTATTTACCGTATTACTCCAAGTTTAAGCAGTTTAAGCAGAAACAGTATTTTGATATAGTATCGGGCAGAATGGTAAGTCGAGGTAGTAGGGATACTGCTTTAGTCCTGAATTCTTTCTCATAGATTACACAATCTGAATACTATTTATGTAATTTATCTGATGTTTCCCCTTCTGATAACATGGCAGGATTGTACTTCCTAGCTTGCTTAAAATTACACACGGTCTTTGATTTGCTTTGACTAATAAAATGTAAGTCTTTCACTTTGAATGCATTATTTGTCCTTCCCTGATTTCCAACATCTGTCAGATGGAAGCCTCCATTAGACTTTAGCAGAGGCCCTGACAACTCAAGAGACATTTAACATAAGTAAGAAAAAAAACATTTTTTGAAGCGATGCCATTTTACGATTGTTACTATAGCAAAACCTAGCCTATTTTGAATCATGT
>NW_006159692.1:2478568-2481484 GCF_000334495.1 Tupaia belangeri chinensis
TAGGGAAATTCTATCACATAACTTGCTTTAAATGTATCATCAAATTTTGTAGGAATCAAATAAAATATGTAATGATGTATTGAGGAAATACTATGAAAATTCAGGGAAACCATAATATGTCTCAACTCACATTATGTTTATTATATTTTTTCAACTGGTAATAGATATTCAATTTTTGATATTATGAGCTCTTTCTTCCCATTCTATTAATACTTTTACTTTCTGAACTCACTAAATAATCCTTTATTAAGTTGCTAAATGTTACAGTATTTCAGAGGTGTGGTCGAGCTGTTTCAGAGATTTGTCTGTCAACAGGAACAACTAACAATTACCTAAGGTCATTTAAAATATTCTAGTGAAACACAAGTATGCTTGTATTCAGAAACAAGAAATGCCCTTGCAGCAGACTTTCTGTTTTATGAAAAAAAGGGATATAAAACATCTGGCTACAGATCAGGGACATAACTCAACCCCAATGAGACCAACTCTGATATGTAAACATATGTTTTATTACTCGTGCTTTAAAAACAACATACAACCTTATGATCTACATCTTTCAGGATTTCCATTTAGCAGCATGGTCACCATGGTAACAATGTGAACATGCTGCTTTGTATACACTTTCTCATCTAAGGCTGAATGATTCAAGTGGACCACTTGACAGCTGATGTTTTCAGTTACAACATATGCTTGCCACAGAGCTCACCGACTTGCTTCTCAGTAGGTCTGAATCAGTTGATATAATATGGCTGGTTGACCTTGCTAAGAATCTGAGTATTTGGGTTATCTTATGGACCTGAGTAGGCCAAGTTTACCATATGGGTCTCAAAGTGGCAGTACACTGTCTATGCCCATAGATCTTACATGGGAATTGGCCCTAGAACAGGCCATTGAATTAAATCAGGTAGACAATTAAACAGGCTTCTGGATTAAACCCCAAACCAAAATAAGAATAATCAATTAATATTTTCATAGTTTTTTTCAAGTTTTAATCTGATGTGGACATTTTTTTCACATTTCCATACTTCTTATCGTTGAATTCACACAAATGCAACTTTAATGTAGCGATTTTAAAACAGAAAGATGATCCTGAGTTTTCTTCACTTTTTAGATCCTATGACTAGGCTCTAAAATTTTCTCTTAGGAAAACAATAGAGATTTTTATACATGAAGTTGATTTAAAGAAGCTGACCAATAAATATTTGTTAATGAATGAATTAAAGCTTAATTAAAATATTAATTAAAATATTTTATAGTTGTAAAAGTTATTTATTTATTTTTTGGAGAGGTTTTTGCTATAGGGCGCGTGTGCTCACCAGAGACAGAGAGACAAAGCGAGAAATCATCCCCCGGGGGGATGGCCACACCGCAATCCCTTCTCCTCTATTCTCCTCTTGGGATCTTGGGCATGCACGCACATGCACCTGGCATGGTTTTAAGCCACCAGGTCCGAGATGCGAACCATGGCTGACTACGTGGGAGTCAAGCGACATAGCCATTACGCTACCTGCTGGTCCCAGTTGTAAAATTTATAAAGCATACTTACAAAAAATTAATTTTCATGACAATATAATGAAAAAGTTTATAATTATCCATTTTATAAATGAATAAATAAAGTTTACAGTGATTAGGGAACTTAGTTAAAATCATATGATCAGGAAGTGACAAATAAGAATTATGTGTCAAATGTTCTAATGTTAAATCTCATGTAATTTTAAATTCAATGTGGTATACAATATAGTAGGTAAGTTTTAAATGATACTAAGAAAATAGAATCATGGGGTTTCACCCATTTTCTTCATTGCTGTTTCTACAGAATTTATAGAAGTTTGTTGAATGAATAAATGTTCAAAGTCTCCAATGTCAAAACAAAATGTTAACAATTTCAGAAGAAAATATAGGAAGCTATTTTATACATGAGTAGGAAAGAAGCATTTAAGTAAAACACACATAAAAGGGCAAACCATAAGGAAAGAGCTGCAACTTTTTTGCATTAAATTTTATCTATGATAAAAAGAACCACAGATGAATTTAAAAGGCAAATCAGAGACCAAAAGAAGCTCTTTGCAATGCATATAATAAAAGAGAATTGTTATTGTAAATGTTTAGGAGAACTTTACAATTGAATAATCTAATAAAAAAATGACCAAAGATAAAGAAATATAGACACTAGGAATGCAAGTTAAATAACACTAGAAAATCCAGATTTAACCAATAAAATACAATTTTGCATCAGCAATTTTGGTAGAAATCACCACTCTTGGAAGGTGCATTGATCAAGGAATGGCTTTGGTTGAAGGCAGTTGAAGGCACCCATCAGTTTAAGATAAACTTGCAGTAATAGAGCCAAGGGAAATAAATGTTCCACTTTACTCTTCTACCTCATTCTCATCTCCTGCCAGGACTCCCCATTGGCAGAACTCAACAGAGAAATCTGAACTTGATGTAGTTCATATGGTGAGACTGCCAGTACAGATGATGGGTGAGAAAGGAAAGAGAGGTATTGGAAGGATTAATTGAAGATATTTGCTACAGTTTCTGATGTTTGGTGACAAAAACAACAACAACAACAACAAAAACCAAACACACACACACACACACACACACACACACACACACCAAATGTCCTTTATAGGTCTTTGTTAAAAAGTGTAAAATATGCATATATGAGAAAATTATTTAAATTCATTAAATGGGAAATGAGAAATGCCTTTTGTATTCTTACAAAAAATTCAGTGTTAAACACTATATAATGAATGTTTCACTCTAGTGCACAAATTAAATTTCTAGTAAGAGCCCACTTTATAAAACTAGCATATTTTAAAAACAAGATTGCCAAATAAAGCATTTTAACAATATCAATTTCAAATGTTTTGTGTTCTACCTATTTGGGGTACATCACTGGATTATAATCTT
>NW_006159692.1:2481515-2491943 GCF_000334495.1 Tupaia belangeri chinensis
TTTCCCTATAGAAAGATTCTTGTGCTCCTGAATCTCAGTTAGGCAATGAAATCAAACAATAATAAATTACACGGTATTGTTAAAAATGGGTATATGCTACAGAGAACAGGAAAAACTAGGGTAGGATAAGAGAGACTGGAATGTGGAAACTTTTTTGACTCTTCTCATTTCTTCCCATTTTTTGTGTTATACTATATTTGCATTATAAAATATATAGTCATTACATCTTATATTCTTTATCTTTTATCTAAATTCAGTGTAATTGTATAAGTAAATATGTATTTGATACTCACCACCAGTCCGAATTTAATATTCATGTTAAACTTGCAATGTTCAATATTTAATGTTCTCTATTCCTATTGATTGTCTGACATTTAACTCCTCAGAAAAGGAATACGGCAACAATATTTGCTGAATGCTCATATCCTGATAATAGGTGTCCCATATATACTTGAAAGTCAGTTTTACTGAACATAAAATCTTTCCTTAAATAGTAAAAATTAAAGTCTTGTGATAAAATCCATGATTATTTCCCATGAACTCTTATTTGTTTAGACACCCAAGGGATTTTATTCTTTTCCTTGAAGATTCATACTAAAATTTATCTTGTTATTTTTTGTTCCAGGCTTATCATATATACTGTGCTATTTCTGATCATATTTACAAATCTCTTATTTTTAATGAAAAAAATAGTTTTCTTTTTCTAATGATAGTTGCTAGGATTTATTCTATTCCATTGCTTTGTTATTTACTTCAGGGATGCTTATTATTTCTATGTTGAGTTTTTTGTCTATCTTCACTATAGGTTTTGGTTTTATACCTCAAATACTTCTCATTTTAGAATTTCTTTTTTTTAATAGTCCACCTCTCATTTCTTATTGCTTTTAAGCTTTTATTGTGTGCTTATTCATTACTGTGTATTTTTAGTCTAATCTTAATTTCCAAAATAATTTTCTTTTAATTCTTAATTCTTAACAAAGTTCTGTTATCTCTTGTTTGAGTTCTTCTAGTTTTGATGTCTGCTTTGTCAAATCATCTTCCTAATACAGTTGGCTCTCAGGATAACAAGTTGTGCTTCAGAATATTTAACAGACCATGGATTAAAAATAATTAGGAAAAGTAATTGATTGTATCTGTACTGAACATGTACAGACTTTCTTTTCTAATAAGCAATACAATATAACAGTTATTTATATAGCATTTAAATTATTTTAGGTGTTATGAGACATCTAGAGATGATTTAAAGTATACGAAGGTGTGCATAGGTATACGAAGAGGGCCTTGAATGTCATAAATTTTGGCACTCATGGTGGATTTTAGAACCAATGTCCCATGGACCCTAACAGACAACTCTCTGTTTTAGTTTATTTTGAAATAGTGCAATGGATAACAGTTTATATCTATTTTTATGGCTATACTTACCTAGTATACTTTAGTTGTCTTATGGGAATATTTTGCTTCTTATTCTCCTTTTGTTCTTATAGTAATTTTGTGTGAAATCTTGTCTCAATACTTTATTTGGAAACTTTGGGATTTATTTGAATGAATTTTCTTGGATATTTAAGAGGTGTAATTCAGGATAACTTTTCTAACTTAACAGAAACCCATTTCCTGTTGTTTTAACATAGTGTACAAGAACATGATAGTTTGCTAGCTCTCAAGTTTCTCTCTTAATTTCTATCTTTATCTTCTATTTCTTTCATCTCTAATGTACCTATTCTGTTCAATTTTGATTCAAGTCTCAGCAATTTCTCTTCAATGCCAAGCTCTGTCTTTGAAGAGGGCCCTGTTTAGTGTCAAGAGTTCACAGAGGTTAGACTGCCCAAATTTCTTTTCTTTTTTTTTTTTGAGAGGTGGGTGTTTTTTTGTTTGTTTGTTTGTTTGTTTGTTTTTTGCTATAGGGCGCATGCACTCGCCAGACAGAGAGAGACAGAGAGACAGAAAGCAAGAAATCACCCCCCAGGGGGCATGGCCACGCCTCAATCACTTCTCTGTTCTCCTCTCGGGATCTTGGGCACGCACGCACACATGCCCAGCACTAGTTTAAGCCACCGGGTCCGGGATGTGAACCGTGATTGACTACATGGGAGTCCAGCGACATAGCCATTATGCTAACTGCTGGTCCCCTGCCCAAATTTCTGTAACTCTTATCAAGAACTTACCTTGCTTCTCCATTCTTCACTCTAGATGATACCCTCTAATTGGTACCATCTGCTTTTCAGGGAGTACCTGGCTTACTTGAGATTCTGTGTTCTTAGTTCACTCCACTTTCCAGTCACTCCTTTTTTTCCCCCCTCTGCATCTTCTTTCAGTGATGCTAACGTGAAAGGTCTAAGTTGATGGTGAACTCATACACAGAGGAATTTATAAGTGATCAACCTCTGAGAACTGAGAAGTTCCTGAAACTATATTTTCTCTAATGCCTCATTTTCCTAGAAGCCCCTTATTATGCCTCTAAAGATGGAAATACATTTGCTTAGATTTTCATCTCATGGAGGATTTAAACCATCATCTCATTATCATCATAAAATTAGAGTCCATAAATTGCCATAAGAATTCTCAAGGCATAATTATCCAAAACAATCTATAAAATAGTAAGCTTTCTATTTAAAAGGTTTACTTTCAGTAATTTTCCTTAGCTTAATTCTTTCTAAGACTCAGACCTACAAACTGTTTGGAACCTCAGAGACCAATTGTTTGATTTATTTTGTTTTTGTAACTTATCCATCATATATCCAGAATCCTCACCTTTATCAAACTTTCTGCCTTCCAATAGAAAAGCATCATTATTACTTTTAGAATGATTTTTGTAAATTAATGACCACTAATACCACCTGGAAGTAGGAAAACTAGACAATTTGAAGTTGGCTTTCGTTGATATCTTCTTCTTTTTTTTGTTTGAAGAGGTTTTTGCTATAGGGCACGTGCACTCGCCAGACAGACAGAGAGAGACAGAAAGCAAGAAATCACCCCCCCAGGGGGGACGGCCACGCTGCAATCCCTTCTCCTCCATTCTCCTCGGGCTCTTGGGCACACACGCACACGCGCCCAGCATGAGTTTAAGCCACCGGGTCTGGGATGCGAATCGTGGTTGACTACATGGGAGTCCAACAGCATAGCCATTACGCTAAGTGCTGGTCACTCTTTCATATCTTCTAATGGGCCACTTCCCAGGATTTAATATTTAAATTGCTCACTATCATATGAGAAATGAGAAGATTTTGTTATTATTAATATAGCATTTTAAATGTAACCAATGAATCATCAAATTCAGGCAGTTTTTCCATTTTGTATTACTCCCACAATTTTTACTCATGGTGTTATTTAAAACCTATAAATCTCAAAGGCTGATTTATCTAAGACAGAGACAATAATGAGCCATTGCCTAACACCTTGTATGATTCAAGAATTTCTTGAATCAGTTAGCAGGATCTTCCAATATAGGATAATTAAGGAATAGTCTTTAAATAGATATAAGCAGTACAACAGCATCTGTTAGTGGGTAAAAAATGTCATCAAATTGGCTATATTGCTGTTGTTATTAGTCATTTAAGTAAACCTGCCAAAGCAAAGTGAAAGTCCAAGCACTTACAAGCTTTCTAATAACACGCCTATTCTAGATGTCTCCCCCAGAGATCTACATCAATTTCATCGAGCGGAATCCATTATATTCTTCTTTTTTGAAAATTCAGACATCAGCACTGTTCCGTTATTCTATTACATTCATAGTTAGTTAGGATTTGTCAGAGATTAACAGACCCAGAGGGAGTTTCTTCAGAAGTAATGTGGTTCAACTTTTCAATTTCTTTTTAAATGAGGGGAAACACTGAACTCTCAGAAGTTTCTACAAGTGCTTTGGAAGGTGATTGAAATTACAACCCCCCCAAAAAATCTGAAAAATTATGCTAATTCAGTAATCTCACATATGGGGATCCACATATTTTTGAAAATATTCAGAATTGTGAACAAAATTTTTGGTGAAAATGATGTCTATTGCAGCATTTGTATAATAAGGAAATATTAGAAGCCATTATTCTCTAGCACCATTAGTAAAATGTTAACCACTAGGAGGATTGATAATAAAGTATACAACAGCTACATAGACACTAAAAAACTATGTAGCCATGAAATATCATGTTTAGGAAGTACTTGTTACCAGCAAATAATCATTAATTTTTAAAAAGCAAGTTATGAAATAGGTACATAAAATAAAAATGTAAACTTGTCTATAAGACATATACTCTACATACATACATACATACATATGTGTGAATATATACGTATTTAGAGAGACAGAGGCCAAGAAACAGAGCAACTAAATTTTAGACACCAACATCAGGCTATGAGAAAGGTTACATTCCTATATTCCTCTAATTCAGATTTACTGTCCTTCAAATCTTCGTCTGCTGAATCACTAGAAAATTTTGTACATCACTATTGGGACCTCTTACTACCTCAAAGGAACCTAAAAATAATGTTTTATTTAAGTAGTACTAGAAAATAGGACTAGTAGGTTGTTAATTTACAGTAGTTTCCATCTTTTTTTTTTTCCTTTGGAGAGGTTTTTCGCTATAGGGCGTGTGCGCTCCCCGGACAGACAGAGAGAGACAGAGAGACAGAAAGTGAGAAATCACCCCCAGGGGGGATGGCCATGCCTCAATCCCTTCTCCTCCATTCTCCTCTCGGGATCTTGGGCACGCACACACATGCGCCCAGCGTGTGTTTTAAGCCACCAGGTCCGGGACGCGAACCGTGGTCGACTACATGGGAGTCCAGCAACATAGCCATTACGCTAACTGCTGGTTCCCGTGTAATTTCCATCTTTTCATTATCCCTCAACTACATGATATTCCTATCAAGAATGTTCCCTACCATTTGTCTCTCAGACACTGATGCTTTTGGAAGCTTCAGGGATATTTCTCACAATGGCCCTTTGGCACACATTTGACACCCTAGAGCTATTTCCCAAGCTAGAGCTCTCATTTCTCATTGTTCTACAGTCTAGGAGGAAGCATTAACTTTCCCTTAGCTTTTTGTTTCTGTCTCTATCTCAAGTCAAACATTTATTGAATCCTCAGAAAGGGACCTGAACCCATAAGCTCTTGACTTTCACAATGGTTTTGAAGGAGGAAATAGAAAAACTGATGCTCTATCCTGTTGGTCGAAGTCAGAAAAAGAGATGCTAATACCAATTTCTTTTTGAATTATTCACCCTCTTACATAAATAAAGTAGAAAAACTTAAGACTGGGAAGGTATTCAACAAAATAATGTGTACTGAGTACCAAGGATAGTCAGTGATTTTTTTTTTCTAGCTACTATACATTTCCTCAGTTTTCTACAATGAACATACAAAATTAGACACAAACTATATTCAGAAAAGGAGACTTTTCTACTTACAGTGTCAAAAATAAAAAATAAAAAATAAAACCCTCATCTTAAAGTAGATTTAAAACTGCCCCCACTGAGATATATCAAGTATGCCGGAATGAGCATGCCAAGTGTTTGTACTGCTCAAGAATTATTGATCAATAGTCAATGTGACAGGTCTATGTGAGTAAGTACATGTAGAATCCCAGCTAGCATACAAGGGAAAAGGGCAACCATGTACAACTATGGACACAGGAACGGAGTCAGAGAACATAAAAAACATAGGGATAAAGATGAACACAAAAGGTGCCTAGAACCGAATCAACCAGAACTCAGCTGTAAACCCTTAAGAGCTAGAAAGGAAGAAGGAAAGGGAAGTCGTTTGGGAGCAGAGAAACGTTTGTTGGCATTTTGTCCAAGGCTGTCTTGGAAAAGGAGCACGTTTCAAACTAATTACCTGACAACACAGTCTGAGCTATCACAGAGTTTTTCCTGTCACATTCACTAAGTTACATATCAATCTCTACAGGATTTCACTTCAAAATAACTCCCTGCAAATCATCCTAATTTAGATATTTATTACATCCTTTCTTGAACATTCATTCACTCATCCTACAATTTTGACAGCCTTCTATGTGCATCGCACGGCTCTGAAGAGACATTCACAAAGTAGGTGAATCGATAGTAGAGGGTAGACAAGGAAAATAATTCATATATGGTGGACAAGTATTTCAGAAGACCTAGAAAAAATAGATTAAGAATCCTTCTTTTCCTAGTCCTACCCACAATAAGTGGCCATGATAGGTTTTGAATAAGGGAACAGTGATGTGAAAATATGATATCTAGTAAGATTAATTCAGCAGCAGGAACAATCGGATATGGAAACTACGAGGGTAAACTAAAACCAAACAGTTAAGTGGCTATAATGGTGCTGGTTTCTATCTAAAAGTAGAACTGAGGCTTTCGTCCAAACAACTCTTCCTACTCTCGCTTGGTAACTTTCACATTTCATCTAACACCTGGTTTTTCAGTTTGTAATCTCACCTCTATCTATTCCTTCCTCCACCACTTCTCTACGACCCACTCACAAGGACACATACTAGATGTCGTCATTACAAAAAGTAGCAACACACCATAAGAGCCATCTTTTACTTTGAGGTACAGCAGGATTGATTCAGTTCTTTGAGCTGGACAGGGAGGAGGTCCTCCATTTTTCCCTGCTTCAAGTGTACCCCTCCTCCTGGTAGAGTGGATAATTCTGGGTGAAACAAAGCCATTCTCCTTTCAAGGGTCGTTGATATGCTTGCTGATATAGGAGAAAACCAGATCAAGAGCTCAATTCTGAACTACTTTTGTTTTGCTTTGGGGTGCTTGGTTCTTAAATAAGCTCATGATAAAAAAGTGCAGATTTGGATTCCCACATTCCATGACTCAACTTTTCCTGGGGATTTATAACCAACTCTGTTGCTTTTGGACTATAAATTCAAAGAAAAGGGCATCCAGGCCACAGTAAGCTTCTGTTCATCAGTTTGTACAATCAGTTTCCCAGACATGAAGACTGCATCTTTGTCAGTGATGACTAGATCAAATGCTCATTATTTCAATCATAGTACATAGAGAGACATTTCTTCCTGAAATTGTAATGATTGAGTTTGGGTTACTCAAAATAAGAGATAGTAAAATAATATATCCCCATCTAAGTTTAAAATTCTGTATTTTTTAGTGCTTAAAAGGTTTCTCTTTCTCTGTCTAGTAAATTAAGAGTACATATTTTGTCACACATCAAGTCCATGATTCAACTATAAATCCCTCTTTAGAATAACACTATGCATCAATAATATCTGTTGATATTATTAAATGAAATTCTTAGTTATTTGAGAATTACAATCCACCTTGGGAAGTAGTTGGAGTTCATTGGATGTGCATTTTTTTACACATGAATATGTAAGATGAGGGGGCAGCAGACGGTGTAGTGGTTACAACGCTGGACTTCCCCATGGTTGACTGTGGTCACTCCTGGCTCAGTGACTTCGAAAATCACTGCAGGCATATATGCATAAATGGAAGAATGTGGAAGAATGTTTTTGAAATATTTAGGTCAATCTTTTGTCTAAAACCATGAAAGGGTTGGATGGTCAAACACAGTTTCTGGGAAGGCCTAGTAAGCCACTCAATTGACATCTTCAGTTCATATATACTTATTAGAGCAGACCCTTCCACTTTTATAGACCTCTGAAGAACTTAATGTCCCATCTACACACATTATTTACTTGTTGACTTCATTAAGTTTCTTTTAGTGTGTATGTCTCATTTTTATCTAAATAAGTTCTTGAGGACAAATATAATTTCTTATTGTTTTTAAAATTTTCAGCAGATGGACTCCCACTCCCACTTTGAGTCCTGGACCCAACACTTTGAAATTCACACTGGGTGTGTGTGCATGTGTGCCCAAAATCCCAAGAGGAGACTGGAGGAGAAGGAATTTCAGTGTTGCCATCCACCCTGGGGAAATGATTTCTCACTTTCTATCTCTCTGGCAAGCACACTCATCCTATAGCAAAAATCTCTCTCTAAAAAACATTTTTATTCAGCATTAAGCACTCTTCCTGGATCATGGTAGGTGCTTAATAAGCTTAATAAATATGATAGCTAAACTTCCTAACATAGTTATTAGTGTATTAAGTTAATGATTCCCAAATCTGCATATATAAGATCACCTGAGTAATATAAAATCCAGGTCCTACTCAGTGATGCTTAATCTCTAAATAATGGGTTAAGCAATACGTCTGTATCAGTAGATACTGACATAGACTATCTACTCCACTGAACATGACTCAGTGCTCTGTTAGTTGTTTTATTTAAAAGGTCTTTAGTACCTGTGTGTGTGTGTGTGTGTGTGTGTGTGTGTGTGTGTGCCATAGGATTTATGCACTTGCCAAAGAGAGACAGTGAAAAGGAAAGTAAGAAATCTCTGCCTAGGGGGATGACCACCTTGCAATCCCTTCTCCTCCTGAGATTTTGGGAAGGCACATACACACCCCACGTGATTTTCAAGCAACTGAGACTGTGACTTGAATCGTGGTTGGTCATGTGGTAGTCCAGTGCCTGGTGGATCACCACACCACCTGCTGGCCCTAGTCTTTAGTACTCTTAACAACTCATGAGGTATATACAAACAGCTCTACTATAAAATTATTAATAATAATAAAAGCTAACATTTTCTATGTGCTCAGTGGATGCTGAAGTTCTATCTACTTTACATGTTAACTAGTAAGATGACAAAGTAAGTTAAGTGACTTGCCCGATACCATGGAAGAGCCTGGATTTGAACTCATCTTTTTAACTCTATAGCTTTTTTCACTAAATCATGTTGGATTCCAATAAAAAAAAAATTGTTGACATGGTAAACTGTGACATTTTCGCTTTAGTTAAAAGCATTCTAATCAAGTTCATCTCATTCTGTCTATTATTTCTGTCTTCTGGAATTTATACTCAGGGAATACTGTTCTGCCAAAGCCTCCTCAGTCAATCTCTGATGTAACTTCAAGACTTCAAGCAAGAGCGGGCTCAGACTTCACCAAAACCACTGAAGCTACTCAGCTGGTTTACTGGTCTACACAGGTCAAATGGAAGGGAAGATGTGAGTCATCCCCCAGTGAGACAAATAAATAACAATAATGAAGTCAAAAGATAATAATGATAATACCATTACAGAAGACATTGGACCCTGTTTTTAATAATAGCCTTACATACTTACCAGAATCAATGCTAGAGAAAGTACTCTTCTTGACAGTTTTTCCCATTTTCCTATCAGTCCCATTTTAGCTATACTGTATAAACAAATTTAGACTCTCTCTCGTATCTGATGAAACTTTAATTTTATATTTTAAAACCATAAAACGTAATCACAATCCTCATCTGACATTCTCTTCCACAGAACAACATCCTGGAGTTCTTGCTGAAGCAAGGCTCATTTACATGCTAAAAAGTAAGGTGTTTAAATACTATAGTCAAAATGAGCCCTTGGCGTTCTACTTTTCAGGACACCAGATACAAGTAAGCTAAAATGGCCAGATAATACATGTAATGTAAGATTTAGGATTTTGGAATGGAAAAACTTGGGTCGTAGAATCATTTCTGGCTTTTACTAATTTGTACAAGAATTTAACTATGCTCAATTTTCTCATTTACAAAATGGGAATAATTATATGTACATGGTAAAGTTGTGGAAGAAGATTAATGAAATGACATACACGCCTCCCCAACAGGAACAAGCCCCCTGGGTACATTTCCTTTCAGCCTACTAACATGCCTTTCCTCTGCAAGGATTTGGGGGTGGAACCTGATGCTGCGCTTAATGTCGTAACCACAGCAACCCAGCAATGGGCAGCCTCTGACAGTCACACCCACTGACACAGCTCCTCAGATCCTTATCAGGTTAACTCAGAGTTCTAACACTTCAGACAGAACTTAGAAATCCTATAAAAGCAACGTAATGCAATAATATGGGGAAAAGAAAAGATGAAATTTATTTAATAAATGTGGGTAGGCAGAGAGGTGGGGCAGGCATTATCTTGAAGTAATAAAATCTTAAGGATACAGTTTTATGTGTCATTAATGTTCTTCATAGGTTGTCTAAATATCAACCATATTTTTTAGTAGATAAGAATAAAAAAGCATAAGCTATCCACTCAAATTTTATAAATGCTCTATTTTCATTGAAACACTTGTGTGAGGGGATCAAAAAATGAATACCTTTAGGTCTTGAAATTGCATGTACTTATAATACCAATAATAATGTGAATTGCATAGAATTTTATGAAACTTTTGTACCAGTGTATTCTACATTGATCTTCTGAACAACTACCTTATCTCTGAGATAGACAAGGAATATATTATCATTGTTCCCATGTATAAATGAGGAAATTGTGAAACTTGTCCAAAGTCACTAGGTTATAGTACAAAATAAACCTCAAGCTCAGTGTATTACAATGACGAATGTTTGTTTCCCACTCACGTACAAGGCAGTGGCGAAATTGCTTTTACTTTTTCCCACATCT
>NW_006159692.1:2491969-2526280 GCF_000334495.1 Tupaia belangeri chinensis
TTTCCCACATCTCCTTCCTTTCAGTACCCAGGATAAAGAAGCAACCCATAGCAGTGGGGGTGGCAGAGATAGAAGAGCAATGGTAGAACCCCAGATAGCTCTAAGGGATTTTTCTAGGACTCAGCATATAACACTGTTCATAATCCACTGGCTAAAACAAACCACACATCCCAGTCTGTTGTTATATGAAGGGGAAGGATAAAATCTTCTTCTAGGGAATAGTGAGAGAAATTGTGATGGACAACATACACAAAAAAGAAGTGTGAGAGTTGAAATTAAAGCTGAAGTTTTCTCATCCTTAAATTTGATACTATGGGACTTAGTGTACTGTGGGGGTGAATGAACATAGTAAGCAAATAGTTTATGAGCTTAGAGGAGAGGTTCAGCTCAAGGTAAAATGTATGCTACTAGAGGATAATGCTGTAAGGCCATGAGACAGGATGCAGTCATCAAGAGAGAAAGGATAAATGAATAAGCAACAACAAAATCAACATTTAGTGTCTAGAGAGATAAGAAACAACCGAAAGGAAACCAGTAAAGACCAGTCAGCAGGGTCGGTAGAAAACCAAGATGAGAGTTTGGTAATTGAAGAAGAAAACAGTGCAGGAAGGAAAAAAAAAAGGAGTTAACTGACTAATGTCATTTGCTTGAAAGTTAGATCTAATGGTATGAGATCACTGTTGATGTAGAGTCTTGACAAATAGAGTTTTGGTGGGGTGGTTGAATTACAATTTTGACTGTAGTGCATTTAATATGAAATTAGATGGGATCCTTTCCTATGTAGAAGATCAGCCTTATGTAGGATCAAGGGCAGTTTGTACACTCAAAAGGGAAGGCCATTATTAGAAGAAACATGGACTTAAGTAGACAGACAAAAATGAGGGTGGGGCCTTGAATAAGGGCTCTTCTAGACACTCTTACATTTATTTTTTTTCTTTTAAACAAATGCTGGCAGAAAGATAGAGCATCTCTGTGTACTGCTGGAGACACGCTGCTGAGACACACTGAGGTGTAGGCATCAGCATTGTGGGTATGCAATGAAAGTTAGACAAGTCAACAGAAAATGTATTTTTCTCAAGCTTCATTTTACTCTGTGGGTGCAGAAGAGAATAGGGAGAAATCTGAATTTAACAAAGATTGGAGTTTTTCCAAGCCATGATGAAAAAAAAAAAGAAAGTCAGGGAAGAATGCAGGGGTTACATGATGATGAATTAGAGAGTTTCATCTGGGGAAAAGAAAACAGAACATAGAGGTAGCCCTGGATAGGAAAAATGAGGAAATTTCAGTTGATGATTAGACATTGAGGATGTAAAGGTCAGAAAATGGGATGCTTAACATTGAGACTATGAGGGGACCAGCATGTGGCCTAATGGTTAGGTCACTGAACTCCCACGTAGTCGACTGCAGTTCCAGTCCCAGATGCAGTGGCTTAAAACTCATGCCAGGTGTGTGTGCATGCATGCCCAAAATCCTGAGACGAGAATGGAGGAAAAAGGCTTGTCTGGCCCACCACCCTGTGAGGGAGTGATTTCTCACTTTCTGTCTCTCTATCTCTTGGGCGAGTTCAAGGCCCTATAGCAAAAATCTCTCTCAAAAAAAAAATGAGACTATGTGGATGTGTTGTAGTCTATGGTAATAATAAAGTCAAAATGTGACTTTGGAAGATAAACAGGTAAACTAGAGTTGAGAGATAGATCATTCATTAGATGTATTGAAATACCCATCTACATGGATATTACGGGGTCATTGGGAAAGTCATGATGCATTTTCACATAGAAAAACACATCACGATTTTCCCAAAGACCTAATAAATATCACCAAAAAGGATAGCAAGAATAGAATTGGAAAGAACTCAATGAGCCAGGAACTAAAGACTTAAGACAGTGAGAGGGACTAATATGAGGGTCTATAGACCACGGCAAACAAGAATAGTGAGTATTACATTTTGACGACCTGTGCCATAAAGCTGTGTGTGTATGGCAGGGACAAAGGAATTAGGGAAGTGTCAAAGAAAATTGTTTAAAGCAGCCTTTAGGAACTAGGAGTTTACCAGCTCTCCTCTCCTACCTCCCGGGACCCAGTGGCAAAAGGAGTTGGGAGAGAAAATATCTACCATTATTTAGAGTTTATGCAGGGGAAGCATGAATTTAGGATGACTCGGATTTTCATTAGAGGAAACATTCAAAGAATAGCTTGAAAACATGAGAGGCTTTGCTCCTGATTGACCTTGAGTTTCAGAATAGACAATGAAGGGCTTTTAGGGATTGAAGCAGGAGGGGAGACGGGATAGGAGATATTTGTGTAGAATGATATGTGGATGAGAATCTGAGGGATAAAGGATGACTTGGGAGTCCTGGGTTGCTTTGGTGACTCACAGCAGAAATAAATGGCACAAGCAGAAGCATCCTGATGCTGTTGAGAGAAGTCACAGTGATGATTCTGAGTGTTGGCGGATGCATGCTTTTGTTGGTGTTGAGTCAAAGAAGAGGTGAGGTCTTATTTGGACTGACCAGGTTCTACGATTTCCTCCTCATTCCCATGGAAGTTACTGGGTGTCCTATTTGTATCTTATCCCCAATGCCATTCATTGCCCAAACATGATGATCAATTGTTTGTTGACTGAAAGCAGTCCCCCCTTTTTAATAAACTATTAATCAACATTAGTTTAAATTTGAATAGAGGAGCTAAGGTAGATGATCCATTTTGAATACATTGAAATGTCTGTGGGGATTTTTATCCCAGGCACTGTTAAACTTCACTGAAGATGAATCATCGCTGACTCACGAGTCCAGCTCGTTTCACCTGCAGTGCTCGTTGTAAGTCACAGTGGCCTTTTACTGCCTACTATAATGGCTGCACAGTGGGGACCACAGTCCCTGGATTGTGCCCCACTAATGGAGTGGTTCATCAGTATCATTTCTTGTCCCTTAGAGGGAAAGAAAAGTGAAACAGAAGAACAGGATTTAATAGCACCTTTTTCTTCACTCAGTTGGGAAATATACCTAGAAAATACTGCAGAACTTACTAGTTTATAAGATAGTCTTCATTTGCTTCAGCAGTACATATTACTAAAATTGGAACGATACGGAGAAGATGAGCATAGCCTCTGCTGGAGGATGACATGCAAATTCCTGAAGCACTCCAATTTTTTTTTTAGAAAAAGAATTTTTAAAAAGGTAGTCTTTGGACCTTTTCAGACAATGACATTTTCAAAAAAATGAAATGATTTATTGCTTTTACTTATATAAAATGAAAGGATACAGAGACATGGGGATCAAGAACCCTGAAGTATCTTTAAGAAACATTTTGGTTGGAGAAGGAGTTTTCTTTTTTCTTTTTCTTTCTTTTTTTAATTTTATTTATTTATTTATTTATTTATTTAGGAGAGGTTTTTGCTATAGGGCTTATGCACTCGCCAGGCAGACAGAGAGAGAAAGAAAGAAATCACCCTTCAGGGGGTATGGCCACGCCACATCCCTTCTCCTCCATTCTCCTCTCAAGATCTTGGGCACGCACGCCCATGCACCCAGCATGAGTTTAAGCCACTGGGTCTGGGACTCAAACCATGGTCAACTACATGGGAGTCCAGTGACATAGTCGTTCTGCTGGTCCCAAAGAGTTTTCATTTTTAAGACAAGATTAAATCAGACAATCTTAGGTCCTCTGACATAAAGTCTATATTAATGTAAATCTGTAAGATTTGAATGTTTTTGACCAGATGACTTTACAGTGTTTCTTAGTGCTATGGACTCTACTGTGTCCCTCGTAAATTTATAAATTGAACCTCTCATAAGCAATGTACCTGTATCTGTAGATAGGATATTTAGGAGGTAATTCCTATGGTTTGAACAAATCTCCTAAATGTTCGTTTGTTGGAATTTGGCTTTATTGTGAAGGTATGAAGAGGAAACTTAATTTGACTATGGCATTAATAGGTGGAATGAGAGGTGAATAGGATGGGGCCCCCATGATTGATTCTTCATAGCTTATATTGAGAGGAAATGTTGCAGAGACATGTGGATATAGACAAGTACTCTTCTCTATTCTGTTCAAACTCATTTCATGTGATGCCTCACTCCATTTTGGGACTCTGAAAAGTCTCCATCAATAAGAAGGCCCTCACCAGATGTGGCCCCCAGACCCTGGATCTTCTAATGATGAACTGGATCAACCTCCATTCATACAAGTCATCCAGACTCAGATATTTCTACCCAATATAATGCAATGGACTAAAGAAGTGATTAAAGTTACATGAGTTCATATGGGTAGGAGTTAAATGTCATGGCCTTAAAAGAAGAGGAAAAGATGTATGAGTTCCTTATATATTTTGGATGTTAACTGCTTATCATGTGTCAAGTTTGTAAACATTTTCTTTCATTCTGTAGATTGCCTTTTCACCCTGTTGATTAATTCCTTTGCTGTGCAGGAGCCTTTTAGTTTGATGTAGTCCCACTAATTTATTTTTTGCTTTCATTGCCAGTGCTTTTGATGTCAATCCAAAAAATAAAACATCATTGCCAAGGCCAGTGTTAAGGAACTTTCCCCCTGTATTTCCTTCTACAGCATCTACAATTGTAGATCTTACAGCTCTAAGTTTTACAGTTTCAGTGCTTACATTTGCTAGGGCATGGGAGGAATGAGGAGATATTGGTCAAAGGGTATAAATTTTCAGTGATAATATAAACTTCTGGAGTCTAATGTGCAGTATGATGATTATAGTTAATAATTTTTTGTTTACTTGAAATCTGCTAAGAGAATAGATCTTAAGTGTCCTCATTCCTACAACCACCACATACACAGTAACAATGTGTGGTGATAGGTTTATTGACTAGTCTGTAGTAATCATAACATAATGTATACATGTATCAACTCATCACCTTATAGACCGTGAAAGTACACAGTTTTATTTATCAATTATACTTCCATGGAGCAAGGAAATAAAGAAGAGCAAGAGAAAGAGAAGTCTTTCTTTCTCCACCATGTGACGATAGTGAGAAGGCAGCCAGGAAGAGAGCCCTTACCAAACACCAACCTTGCTGGCACCTTAAGATTGAAATTCCAGGGACCAGCAGGTAGCATAATGATTACATCACTGGGCTCCCACATAGTCAACCTTTGAGTCCTGGACTCAGCAGCAGAAACCTCATTCAGGTGCTTGTGTATGCATGCTCAAAATCCCAACACAAGAATGAAGGAGAAAGAATGGCCATCCCCACTGAGGGGTGATTTCTGGCTTTCCATCCCTCTATCTCTCCAGTGAGTGCACATGTCCTATAGCAAACTACTCTCTTTAAAAAAGATTGAACTACAGTCCTCACAGCTGTGAGAAAATAAATTCAATGATGTCACCCAGTCTATGGTATTTTGTTCTGACAGCCTGAGCCGACTAAGAGACCAGCCTGCTTGCCTTTCTAAAACTGATGTTTGTTTCTGAAGGAACAACAGATTCCCATCTCATTATCAGTTAAGAGCTAAATTCTGAAACTCTATACAATAGTAAAACGTTTGCTCCCAAATAGTTTCTTTGAGAAATACTCTGAGACATTACGATCCTCCCTTAGACTGCCGGTGTCTCACTGGCATGAATGTGCTCTTTGGTGCATCACCAGCGTGCTGAGTGAATAAACAAGTGCAGGAAAAAGTCTGCTGAATGGTGAGAGACTGGAAAAGATTAAAATTCCAAATAATTGGTTGCTTTCCAGAACTCACAATGATTATAGATAATACTTACTGTTTACTTGAAATTTGATAAAAAGAGGCAATATTAGGTGTCCTCCCTCCTACCCTCCTGAAATAAAAGCCTTAGGTGTCTCTAGCACCCATGTTTGTGCTCAGTATGGATCAGGATAACAAGGACACAAAATTCATTTGAGCTTTTTGTTTTTCTAATTTACTGTTAAGAAGCAACTGGATAACTCAGTATCAAAAGTCTTTTTCTTAGATCAATAAAGGCAATCAAATTTTAATGCCTCTGTACACTTAGGTACCTGAGATTTAGCATTGCCTACAAATAGATGTCAGCACATAAAGAAAAAAAGTTGGTGGCACACTAAAATACATGAGGGCATTTAAGGCACCCAGCTACAGGGCTGGAAGGTGGTACAGTGGTAATCTGCTGATTTGAGAAGGTTCCGTGTTCACCTACAGCGACCTCTGTGAGTATGCCAGGCATGCGTGTGCCCATGATCGAGGGCTGGCCAAAGGTGGCGATAAATGGTGGCACTAAGACTCTATTAGGGGTGCTCTTTTTCTACATATGCCAAGTACTTCTCATGTCATTTTAACATTCTTATCATTAGTACACATCAGATTACTCAAACTTACACTATCTTTTGCTTAGATGATCTTGTTAAAAAAAAGCAATTTAAATTACTTTATAATTATTACTAAAAATGAAAGAAAAAAAATGATTGAAACAAGTTTAGGTCGGTTTTACCAGTTGGTGAGAGACATTGCCCAAAGACCAGCTCTCTTCCTCTACTCTGGGGCAACCAAGGACATTTTTCTCCCTCTATGACTATGGAAGGCACATTTTGCACTGGTTTGAACTAGAAAGGACCCAGACAAATTGGTTCTTGCAAATATGTGAACATTGTATTAAAAATATTAGTGCAAAATGCATCAATCTGAGTGTCCTGAGCAGCCCAAGTTGAAATAGTCTGTAACTCTTGTGGGAAAAATTGGTGACTTCTTTTTTATTATTATTATTTTTTGGTCAGTTCCTCTCATCTATTCCTTTTTCCTCTGATTCTTTCCTTAAAATTCTTCAATCTACATCTTCTCTGTACTATTTCCTCCCTTTCTCGGAGAGAAATGTAGGAAAATAGGTAAAGTACCATTTCCCACCTTTCGAGTCACAACTAGTTTAACTCCCAGCTCATCCATTTAGTTACATGAGTGATCCCGGCAAGTTACCTCTCTATGGCTCAGTTACCTCTAGATGCCGTCACACGGGCCAGTGTGTTTCCACCTCTGGATTTGGAGGGGACACATCAAACCATATCAGGGCTCAACCTCAGAATCCTTCAGTCCTGTTAGTGGGGTCTGGTGTGGTCTTCAGTGGAAACCAGGAGTTCTGGTGGCCAGAGGAAGGAAGATGGAGGGACAGTAGAAGAGAGGCTAAGAAACGTGGACTAAAAACAGAACAAAGCAGGCCAGAAAGAATAAGAACAGCTATGTAATGCAGAGGCCTGGGGGTTTGAGGAAAGGAAAAGCAGAAAATATCACCATGGATTAGAAAATATAATTTTTAGATGTTAAGCTCATATTGGAATTCCTCTTGAATTACATTCAGTTGTTCCAGTGTTTGTTGAGTTCTCTGCTGTGCATAGACTGAACCACTTAAGATGCCAGGGTTTTTTGCTGCTGTTGTTCTTGCTTTTAGGATTTCATTTCTTCCCTGTGAGCTTTGTACTTAGCTACAATTCTCAGCTATAGTTCTGAATAACAAATCAACACACATCTGTGCCAAGGGTTCATTTTCACCCTCGCTGCCTGAGTGCTGGACGCAGGGTGGAAAGCAGAGGCTAATTAGAAGTGAGTCATTATTGTTCTTGGAATCTAAGCACAGAGTCAGTGGGGAGAACGCATAGTTTAGGACCTGATGCTGTGGGCAACCAGTTTGCATAGCCTTATAAGATATTGTGAACTTGAAAAGAAAAATCGCTTTTACTTAGAACTGCATAGACCCTCATGTTTCCAAGATATTAGAGTACCTTTAGGCTGGCAAGAGGAGACGGACCTCGGACTCCCTTGAACTAGCTTTCAGGTTCTGATCTGCTATACCAGAGGAGGTCGAATGCTCTGAGGACTGGCTTATTACCATGGAACTTCAGTGAAAAAGACTTTTAATCCATGGGTATAAACTTTTACAGAAACGGAAGGGATTCTCAGGAAGAACCAAGCCAGAAGACAGAGAAAAGAACTTTGAGTCATGTTTTAAACATGTTGTTAATACAATGCCAGGATTTAATCCTCAGATGCTCCAAAATGTTTATGCCAAGTATGAGTCCACAGGCCCCCCAGGGCTATTCCCAGCCATCCAGTCACAGAAATAACCATTTCCTCTGAATAAGGGTGTGGAAGGTAGGCAGTGTCTAGGGTTCACAAGACTAATTTATGACCAGGTTCAAGAGACAGAATTGTTACAGTTAAATGTTCAGAGGAGAAAACTTTAACAGTGAATGAGTGACTACAGCTTCAAAGCCAAAACAAACAAAAATGCAAACAAAAAAAGAGAAAACAAATTTTGAAATTCATAGTAATCTAGAAGGTTCCCTCAATTCTTTCTATAAATGAAACTAATAGGTAGGGGCCTAGGCATGGAAGAAGAAATGAATGTCAGTACATTCACAGTGAAGCAAAATATTGGAGTTTAGCTCAATAATGGTCAAGAAGACTCAGACAACTAGGATGATACGTGAATCAGGTCTTCGTAAGTCAGACTTCCCCTCTCAAGCAGGGCCCAGATTAAGCCATCAAGATAATTTTCTGTGTTTTGTGAATCAATGAAATGTGGGAAAGAATAAAGGAATGGAAAGAAACTGTAGATACCAGAGGCAGGGTGGGAGGAGGATGAGTAATGGCAGAGGGTAAGAAATAGGGGAAGAAATAGGGGGAAGTGTATGTATGTACACACACACACACGAAACAAGAAATGGAAAATTATTTGTTGATGATAACTTGTATGATTAAGCCACTTTGCAGTGTATTCTGGATGGGAAATCACATTTTGCATGCTGTGGTGATGTTCAATGAAAGAATGTAAAATAAATTAATTAATAAAAATAAAATAAAAAAAAAAGATAGCTTTTGTATCCTGATTGGAAGGCAGGCTCTGGAAATTTCTCAAGTTGGAGACTGAATTCTGGCACTTGCTTCTAATCTGGTTGTCTTGCTATAATCACCACCCCTGTAGTTCATCTCCCATTTCATAGTGCGACAAGCTAAATAGCCATGACAAGGCTGACTGCAATTTTAACAGCTGGAAAGAACTTTGCCTTCAGTCACACCTACAGTAAGTCACTAGGAAGATTCTCTCACAAAAGGTAGAGAAATTACTTCTCATCTTTCCAGGGTCACAGAGCCTTGAGAGGAGAAAATTAAAACTTTCGGCCAAATGCATTCCTTAAATACAAAGATTGCAAGAAAGAACCCAAAGGCACAACAACTCTGCTTCTCATAGGTCTCCACTTGCTTAACCCTAGACAGGGTGATGTAGGGTCAAGGAAGGTGGACTGTGACCTTTGGCCATGCTCACACAATCAACCTCAGCTTTTCAATGGCCCCAGAAACAATGAAAGCCTGACAGGGATAAAAATGGGAATGGAAAGTGTTTGTGAGAAGTTAGGGCTTAAGGTGAGACTGACCTAAGTCCTAAAAGATGAGTAAAGTTTCTCCAAAGAGGATATTGGGGAACAAACATGGAGGAAAAGTTAGGGATTCCTAGAAAGTCAAGTGTACACATGGGAATGACAAGTGACGAGTATAGCAAGGCAAGCAAGGCCACACTTAATGGGATGGTGGGCAAATATATTTGCAGGTCTTCTGAAAAGTATATTAAAGCCGTATTAAAGGGCCAGCAGGTGGCCTGGTGATTAAGTTGCTGGACTCCCACATGACTGAACGCAGTTTACGTCCCAAAATAGGCAGCCTGAAAATCACATCACATACGTATATGTGTGTGACCAAAATCTTGAGAGGAGAATAGAAGAAGAAGGGATTGTGGCATGTCCCTCTATCTCTCCAGTGAGTGCACATGTCCTATAGCAAACTACTCTCTTTAAAAAAGATTGAGCTACAGTCCTCACAGCTGTGAGAAAATAAATTCAATGATGTCACCCAGTTTATGGTATTTTGTTCTGACAGCCTGAGCCGACTAAGAGACCAGCCTGCTTGCCTTTCTAAAACTGATGTTTGTTTCTGAAGGAACAACAGATTCCCATCTCATTATCAGTTAAGAGCTAAATTCTGAAACTCTATACAATAGTAAAACGTTTGCTCCCAAATAGTTTCTTTGAGAAATACTCTGAGACATTACAATCCTCCCTTAGACTGCCGGTGTCTCACTGGCATGAATGTGCTCTTTGGTGCATCACCAGCGTGCTGAGTGAATAAACAAGTGCAGGAAAAAGTCTGCTGAATGGTGAGAGACTGGAAAAGATTAAAATTCCAAATAATTGGTTGCTTTCCAGAACTCACAATGATTATAGATAATACTTACTGTTTACTTGAAATTTGATAAAAAGAGGCAATATTAGGTGTCCTCCCTCCTACCCTCCTGAAATAAAAGCCTTAGGTGTCTCTAGCACCCATGTTTGTGCTCAGTATGGATCAGGATAACAAGGACACAAAATTCATTTGAGCTTTTTGTTTTTCTAATTTACTGTTAAGAAGCAACTGGATAACTCAGTATCAAAAGTCTTTTTCTTAGATCAATAAAGGCAATCAAATTTTAATGCCTCTGTACACTTAGGTACCTGAGATTTAGCATTGCCTACAAATAGATGTCAGCACATAAAGAAAAAAAGTTGGTGGCACACTAAAATACATGAGGGCATTTAAGGCACCCAGCTACAGGGCTGGAAGGTGGTACAGTGGTAATCTGCTGATTTGAGAAGGTTCCGTGTTCACCTACAGCGACCTCTGTGAGTATGCCAGGCATGTGTGTGCCCATGATCGAGGGCTGGCCAAAGGTGGCGATAAATGGTGGCACTAAGACTCTATTAGGGGTGCTCTTTTTCTACATATGCCAAGTACTTCTCATGTCATTTTAACATTCTTATCATTAGTACACATCAGATTACTCAAACTTACACTATCTTTTGCTTAGATGATCTTGTTAAAAAAAAGCAATTTAAATTACTTTATAATTATTACTAAAAATGAAAGAAAAAAAATGATTGAAACAAGTTTAGGTCGGTTTTACCAGTTGGTGAGAGACATTGCCCAAAGACCAGCTCTCTTCCTCTACTCTGGGGCAACCAAGGACATTTTTCTCCCTCTATGACTATGGAAGGCACATTTTGCACTGGTTTGAACTAGAAAGGACCCAGACAAATTGGTTCTTGCAAATATGTGAACATTGTATTAAAAATATTAGTGCAAAATGCATCAATCTGAGTGTCCTGAGCAGCCCAAGTTGAAATAGTCTGTAACTCTTGTGGGAAAAATTGGTGACTTCTTTTTTATTATTATTATTTTTTGGTCAGTTCCTCTCATCTATTCCTTTTTCCTCTGATTCTTTCCTTAAAATTCTTCAATCTACATCTTCTCTGTACTATTTCCTCCCTTTCTCGGAGAGAAATGTAGGAAAATAGGTAAAGTACCATTTCCCACCTTTCGAGTCACAACTAGTTTAACTCCCAGCTCATCCATTTAGTTACATGAGTGATCCCGGCAAGTTACCTCTCTATGGCTCAGTTACCTCTAGATGCCGTCACACGGGCCAGTGTGTTTCCACCTCTGGATTTGGAGGGGACACATCAAACCATATCAGGGCTCAACCTCAGAATCCTTCAGTCCTGTTAGTGGGGTCTGGTGTGGTCTTCAGTGGAAACCAGGAGTTCTGGTGGCCAGAGGAAGGAAGATGGAGGGACAGTAGAAGAGAGGCTAAGAAACGTGGACTAAAAACAGAACAAAGCAGGCCAGAAAGAATAAGAACAGCTATGTAATGCAGAGGCCTGGGGGTTTGAGGAAAGGAAAAGCAGAAAATATCACCATGGATTAGAAAATATAATTTTTAGATGTTAAGCTCATATTGGAATTCCTCTTGAATTACATTCAGTTGTTCCAGTGTTTGTTGAGTTCTCTGCTGTGCATAGACTGAACCACTTAAGATGCCAGGGTTTTTTGCTGCTGTTGTTCTTGCTTTTAGGATTTCATTTCTTCCCTGTGAGCTTTGTACTTAGCTACAATTCTCAGCTATAGTTCTGAATAACAAATCAACACACATCTGTGCCAAGGGTTCATTTTCACCCTCGCTGCCTGAGTGCTGGACGCAGGGTGGAAAGCAGAGGCTAATTAGAAGTGAGTCATTATTGTTCTTGGAATCTAAGCACAGAGTCAGTGGGGAGAACGCATAGTTTAGGACCTGATGCTGTGGGCAACCAGTTTGCATAGCCTTATAAGATATTGTGAACTTGAAAAGAAAAATCGCTTTTACTTAGAACTGCATAGACCCTCATGTTTCCAAGATATTAGAGTACCTTTAGGCTGGCAAGAGGAGACGGACCTCGGACTCCCTTGAACTAGCTTTCAGGTTCTGATCTGCTATACCAGAGGAGGTCGAATGCTCTGAGGACTGGCTTATTACCATGGAACTTCAGTGAAAAAGACTTTTAATCCATGGGTATAAACTTTTACAGAAACGGAAGGGATTCTCAGGAAGAACCAAGCCAGAAGACAGAGAAAAGAACTTTGAGTCATGTTTTAAACATGTTGTTAATACAATGCCAGGATTTAATCCTCAGATGCTCCAAAATGTTTATGCCAAGTATGAGTCCACAGGCCCCCCAGGGCTATTCCCAGCCATCCAGTCACAGAAATAACCATTTCCTCTGAATAAGGGTGTGGAAGGTAGGCAGTGTCTAGGGTTCACAAGACTAATTTATGACCAGGTTCAAGAGACAGAATTGTTACAGTTAAATGTTCAGAGGAGAAAACTTTAACAGTGAATGAGTGACTACAGCTTCAAAGCCAAAACAAACAAAAATGCAAACAAAAAAAGAGAAAACAAATTTTGAAATTCATAGTAATCTAGAAGGTTCCCTCAATTCTTTCTATAAATGAAACTAATAGGTAGGGGCCTAGGCATGGAAGAAGAAATGAATGTCAGTACATTCACAGTGAAGCAAAATATTGGAGTTTAGCTCAATAATGGTCAAGAAGACTCAGACAACTAGGATGATACGTGAATCAGGTCTTCGTAAGTCAGACTTCCCCTCTCAAGCAGGGCCCAGATTAAGCCATCAAGATAATTTTCTGTGTTTTGTGAATCAATGAAATGTGGGAAAGAATAAAGGAATGGAAAGAAACTGTAGATACCAGAGGCAGGGTGGGAGGAGGATGAGTAATGGCAGAGGGTAAGAAATAGGGGAAGAAATAGGGGGAAGTGTATGTATGTACACACACACACACGAAACAAGAAATGGAAAATTATTTGTTGATGATAACTTGTATGATTAAGCCACTTTGCAGTGTATTCTGGATGGGAAATCACATTTTGCATGCTGTGGTGATGTTCAATGAAAGAATGTAAAATAAATTAATTAATAAAAATAAAATAAAAAAAAAAGATAGCTTTTGTATCCTGATTGGAAGGCAGGCTCTGGAAATTTCTCAAGTTGGAGACTGAATTCTGGCACTTGCTTCTAATCTGGTTGTCTTGCTATAATCACCACCCCTGTAGTTCATCTCCCATTTCATAGTGCGACAAGCTAAATAGCCATGACAAGGCTGACTGCAATTTTAACAGCTGGAAAGAACTTTGCCTTCAGTCACACCTACAGTAAGTCACTAGGAAGATTCTCTCACAAAAGGTAGAGAAATTACTTCTCATCTTTCCAGGGTCACAGAGCCTTGAGAGGAGAAAATTAAAACTTTCGGCCAAATGCATTCCTTAAATACAAAGATTGCAAGAAAGAACCCAAAGGCACAACAACTCTGCTTCTCATAGGTCTCCACTTGCTTAACCCTAGACAGGGTGATGTAGGGTCAAGGAAGGTGGACTGTGACCTTTGGCCATGCTCACACAATCAACCTCAGCTTTTCAATGGCCCCAGAAACAATGAAAGCCTGACAGGGATAAAAATGGGAATGGAAAGTGTTTGTGAGAAGTTAGGGCTTAAGGTGAGACTGACCTAAGTCCTAAAAGATGAGTAAAGTTTCTCCAAAGAGGATATTGGGGAACAAACATGGAGGAAAAGTTAGGGATTCCTAGAAAGTCAAGTGTACACATGGGAATGACAAGTGACGAGTATAGCAAGGCAAGCAAGGCCACACTTAATGGGATGGTGGGCAAATATATTTGCAGGTCTTCTGAAAAGTATATTAAAGCCGTATTAAAGGGCCAGCAGGTGGCCTGGTGATTAAGTTGCTGGACTCCCACATGACTGAACGCAGTTTACGTCCCAAAATAGGCAGCCTGAAAATCACATCACATACGTATATGTGTGTGACCAAAATCTTGAGAGGAGAATAGAAGAAGAAGGGATTGTGGCATGGCCTTCCCACCCCAGGGTGGGGTGCATATTTCTCATTTCCCCTCTGTCTTTCTGTGGTGAATGCAGATGCTCTATGGCAAAAAAACTGAAACAAAACAAAAATATTATTATAAAACTGATGAACTCATGTGAGGTGTAGTGATTTATTCTACACTCTAAATGTTCCGTATATTTCTAATATCTTATCTTTTAAAGCAAGAAAAAGGTAGTGACAGTATTATAACTCCACAATGCCAGGACTTTTCAGAAACTAGGTAGAGATACTATAGATTTTCTTGCCTCTAAAGTTCCCTGGTTACAGTATTATTCATGATTCTGCATCATCACTAATGGTGACTACAAATATAATTGTAACATAGGAAAATGTAGGAGGTAATTTTCTGGTCATAATAAATTTATCATTTAGAATGTCACGATAGAACAATGTGCCTTCCTCCCATGTCTTTTCTTGAACTCTTTAGCTGTCACCATGCCATTTCTGGAATGTGCTTTCTCTATGTGGATGGCACTTTTGTCTCCCAAACACCATCACAAGCAGGAAGTATAGGCAAGGGACCAGGAAGGGTAAGAAGATAAGTCTCATTCTCAGAGGTAACACCTGTTTCTTGTCCAGCTCAAGACTAATCTGGTAGAACACAATTTCAACACATGGGTGAGGATAAGGGAAGATACGGATTAGAGGAGCCTGTTGGTGTTGTCATTACAAAACCCTAAGATGAGATAAGGGGAGCCACCTGTGAAGAATTATCTGACACTGACATGTGGCATGAAGTCCATAGGATGCCAGCAGTGAGGGACACACAGAGTAAAGAAAACCTGTCCCTCTACTACGCTTAGTTGCTGGAGACCAGAGGCAGCACTTCAGGAAGAAAACACAAGGTTGAGAATTGACAGAGAAGTCTCCACATCAAGCTCAAACCCAAGGGGCAGTGGACTGTCAGTAGCTCACAGCCCTGAACTCATCTCATCTCCAATCTGAGGGCAGTCATCCAATATTAGTGTGTCATCATCTTTCTGGTAGCTCATTTTTTGGCAACCATCCCAAAGAAGTACTGTGTCAGCTGACAGATCTTGGAACAAGGTCTAGCAACAAGTTCCAGAGTAACTTCATAGTGAGAAGCCTGGCGTTTCTTGGGGTATCTGGTCAGCCTCACAGATAGCATGTTGGAGAGGACCTCAAAGGAAAAACCAGCGTTCATATAGGTCCCAAACTGACCTCAAAGGGCCTCATGTAGATGGTATTTTACCCCAGATGGTCTCAGAATCTCAAGAAGGAGGATTTGAAAAATCTTAAGGAAGATGCCCCCAAACATGGTAGATCACTTGAAACTATATATATATATGTATATATATGTATATGTATATATATATATATATATTTATATAGTCAAATAAGTAGGAAACACTGCACTTTCGATAATTTTTAATACATCAATCTGTATTTTTTAAAGAATTATTTATTTCATTCCATTTGTTATTATTATTGTTTTAAATTTTACCAGGCAAAGAGAGAGAGAACAGGAAAGTGAGACAGCAATCCACCATGTCCAGTACTCAAACTATGATTAGCCATGTGGGAATCCAGCACCCTTAACCACCACGCCATCTGCTGGCCCCCATCAATCTATATTTTGACTCTTCTATAAAATGATAGACCACATGGGAACCAGCATTTAGCATAATGGCTATGTTGCTGGACTCCCACGTAGTCGACCATGGTTTGCGTCCCGGACCCGGTGGCTTAAAACTCACGCCGGGCGTGTGTGCGTGCATGCCCAAGATCCCGAGAGGAGAATGGAGGAGAAGGGATTGTGGTGTGACCATCCCCCCTGGGGGGTGATTTCTTGCTTTCTGTCTCTATGTCTCTCTCTGTCTGTCTGGCGAGTGCACGTGCCCTATAGTGAAAAAAAACCTCTCCAAAAAAAAAGATAGGCCACAGAATTTTAACTTTTTGTTTGAAATCATTTCTCTGTTACAAAGTATATTCGTTAATTAGTTCTTCACAGAATACACTTTGGAGAAAGTTGTAGTAGACATAGGATCTATTGTAAAGGTTTCATGCAGAACAGATTTTGATTTTAGAAGACTCACTGTGGTACAGGAAAGTGAATGGCTACTAGAGAGAGAAGAGGAAAAAAAATATCATGTGTAGGGGTAAGGCAGTTATTCCAAGAATTAGTCAAGTGATTTTTGAGGTCTCAACTAAGCCAATAATGATAGTACAATGAAGTCATAGGACAAGTACATATTTATTAAAAATTAAACTATATATATCCAGCTAAAACTAACTAAATAAGGAGAAACATTTAATTATTTCAAGATATTGAGTTTGCCACTAAGTTCAATGATAGAAAACCCAGGATATGAGTGAGAACATTTCTTTTACATCTTAGTTATCAAATACATTTTATTCTGGATCAACAAGCCCTTCTGAATATGACTCTTGTATTTAAGGACATGTTTTTTGTTTGTTTGTTTGTTTGTTTTTACAAAGCTTTGCTTTTAAACAAAAATCAACCACTTCATCTGGGACTCAATATGTTTCATTGCTGCAGGGGAAACTGGTCATGCTGGACCTACAGAGAGACAGTATGTCAGGCTCTGATGTGACAACTTCCTGAGGGTAATTTTGGCCATATGTGATTATTCTCCTTTGAAGATGCCTACACTACCCAATTGTAGCATAGGTTACAGTTCTCATCACAGATAAGATTAATGAGAACATATTTCTAAATCCACTCATTTGATTCTATAGAACCAACCATACATAAATGTATTTCTATCCTTTTAAAGGAGTAAGAGCTTGAATAATTTCTACAAAGATAAAGCACCATGTGTATTAAAAATTGAAGAATCCAGAATTTTAGTTTTCTAGGGACATGAAAAGTGTTCTAGTTTTGGATAATGAAACTGAAATTTACAGAGGGAAACTTATCAAGTCTTATTCAATATGGTAGAACTGAGGGGAACCTCAAAGATTAGAAACCTTTTTAGAAACTTTAAACTTATGAATATAAAACTCTTCTAGCATACTCCACAAGTCTTTTTTGAAAGAACAGACATGGGGCCTGCCAGGGGCATAGTGGTTTGGGCAGCTGGATCCCACATGGCCAGAAATGTAGTTCAAGTCCCAGACCCAGTGGCTAGGGAGATTTGCTGGGCTATGTTTTACATGCCCAAAATCCTGAGAGGAGAAAGGATTGTGGTGTGGCCATCTCTGTGGGATGTTTTTTTCTGTTCTCTTTCTCACTGTCTCATTCTGAGTGCACACTCCTTCCAGCAAATCAAAGGGGGAAAAAAGGCAAATCTGAATTATGTTATTTTCTCATAATTTCAAAAAGTATGCAAACTTTAGCTGCATGGAATTTCATATTACAAAGGTATATAACCTTGATGTGTACAGCACATATTTCTAAAGACATCATATTTATCTTCTACATAATAGGATAACTTAATCCAAACATAAAACACCTCCAGTTGAAGAAGTTTTAAATAATTTATTTCTGTAGAAATTTACCAGAAATATTCATTTTATCTTTAAGTGCAAAAGAAATGTCCTATTCTATAAACTTATGCACATCTTTCTTCACCACAATGCACCATAACACACCAGAGGCTAGTTCCTCAGTATTGTAGGTCCTTTGTAGCTGACTCTCTAAGCATCAAACTGTAGTCAAAGATACTCATTCTTTATTTGACTGGCCTGAATCCTCTTTCAATACCATTTGATGAAATTATAGAACCCCCCATCTTCAAACATGAGGGCCTTTGATTAAGCCTAAGAAAGTGGAGGAAAGCTTTACTTACTCATTTATATATATATATAAATTTTCCATCCATGCTTTTGAGGGTCCTATACCAAAGATCATCCAAAACGGCCATGGATTTGGTCATGCCGAAGAACAATTTTGTAATATTTTCACTGCTGTTTCCCTCCCGTTTCTGAATTACTAACGTAAGTAGCTGAAAGGTGGCCAGAAATCTTTCTATAAGCCTTGGCTTGCATTCTTTGCTCTTTTGCTTTAGATTACAGCCCAGACAAGCAAGAGAAATGAGACTAATATCCTAATTAAAGAGATAAAACTGGGTTTTTACTTTCTTCTCACTTATAAGCTTTTCTTTCATATAATTCTAATAGGAAAAATTTGTCTTCTAAGAATCACACATCAGTCATTAAAATAAATACCTAAACTTTATAAATGAGCCTTTATAGAGTTTTATTCTCAGTATCCTCATTAATTTGTGTTAACTAGACTCATTAAACTCTAGCCACTAGTAATATCCCTCCACAACGAGCATTAGCTGTGAAATTTAGTGTGCATGGGAATCATCCAGAGTGCCAGTTTAAAAATGTAGATTTCTGGGACCAGCAGTTGGCGTAATGGCGATGTCACTGGACTCCCATGTAGCTGACTGTGGTTCAAGTCCCGGACTCGGTGGCTTAAACTCATGCCGGGCATGTATGCATGCATGCCCAAGATCATGAGAAGAGAATGGAGGAGAAGGGATTGCAGCATGACCATCCCCTCCCCCCCGAGTGGGGGGGTGATTTCTCTCTTTTACTCTCACTGTCACTCTCTTTGGTGAGTGTACTTGCCTAAAGGCAAAAACCTCTAAAAATCCAAACAAACAAAAAATATAATAATATTAGATCTGTCTAGCATCCATTCAGTTATTCATTGATTTAGCAAATGAATAAATACTAAATCAATGTGGTATTAATTGAGTGCTAATGTGTTTCAAGTACTAGATCATAAGGTTCTAGCTCAATGCAGCTTCTTCTAAGAAGGTTATGATGTGTCTTTTTAAAAAGAGGTGCTGAGTGTCTGTTGTTCTTTCCCCTCTCTCCTATGCCCTAGATGACCAAATGACATTCTGTTATGGCCATTACTTTTAGCATTATTTGAGAACACGGGGCAAAACGTTGCTCAAACATTTTTATGTTTTGTATCAAAAATACTATCTAAAGGACAGTGGAAGAGACGCAAAGTCTGCAAATACTTTCAGATGTAAGCTTTTTATATTTGATGAGAAATAGAAGGATGATAAGTGGTGTTCACACAACAGCAAAGCATACGTTCTGTTTGTCAGAATCCCTCCAGGTTTTAGTTGTTTTGGAAGGCGTAACCATTTGGATGGTCATATCTAAGATTTTTAAAATCTGATGAATTAATGTGAAGATAGAGGGTTTGTCATGATAATATTTGACTCAGAGATTGTACAGAATGTCCAGCAGTAGCATTGAGGATTTTAATTAACTGTTTTGGCAGTGCCTTTGGCAGCTTCTAAGACAGAATATTTCTGGGTGTGAAGTTCCAACCCACTCTCTGGTTGGTTCTCTGGCTTTCTGGTTGGGTCTTTCCAGTAAACTCCTTTTCCTTTGGTTGGTCAGATCAATTTCCATTGCTTACAACCAGGAACACTGACTGATAACAAAACTAGGACTAGCAAGGAGGTAAGAGAAAACACATTTTCAGAGAAGTGGCAAGATAAAATTCCAAAAAGATATATGATTATGGACTATATGAGCTTGAAGTCATGGAGAACCCCATCTGTAGGGGTTCTGCAAGACCCATGATAATAAGTCAGTTAAATGATTGCCTCTATTTACCTGGAACAAAATGCCCATTGAGGACAGTTATTTCTGTGTTGAAGCTACTACCTTCATAGAAAAACTAAAAGGATTTAGAATTCAAAGACTCCATAGTGAGATGTCAATTTATCATCTTATTGGACAGCTCACAGGAAAAAAAAAAAATAACAGTTCTCCCAATTCTCACATAAAGGCACTAAATGAAACTTAGGGACTGTTTATGACCAAGCTAAAGGAATGTTTTCTCTATTGAGTCAAAGCAACTCCAAAAATGATGTCTGTTGAATTCTCTGCTATTCTCTGGAACTGCTGGGGCCCCTTCACAGTATATGGGAAATATGAAAAACCTTGAAATATCCTGAGTACTCAACACCCACTGCCAGCCTCCTCCTTGTCAATGAAACAATAGGGGAACTAATTCTTCTCATGCTTCACTCTCTTCTCTTATCTCCTAACATAAGATTTTAGCATGTTCTGAAAAGTCAGTTACAAAGGCAAGTCAAGGAAGGGACCAGCAGTTAGCGTAATGGCTATGTCGCTGGACTCTCACATAGTCGACCGCGGTTCAAGTCCTGGATCTGGTGGCTTAAACTCATGCCAGGCACGTGTGCATGTGTGCCCAAGATCCCGAGAGGAGAATGGAGGAGAAGGGATTATGGTGTGGCCATCCCCCCTGGGGGGGTGATTTCTCGCTTTCTATCTCTCTGTCTCTCTCTGTCTTTCTGGCAAGCGCACACGCCCTATAGCGAAAACCTCTCCAAAAAAAAAAAATTATAAAAAAGGCAAGTCAAGGAAGAGAAGACTTACAAACCAAACAACTCTGGTACTACACTAGTTTGTATCTCCTGGAATCTTGAGAATATATGTGGGAATCCGTTTTGAGAGGGGTTGAATCAACCTGAACTTACTGATAAAGATATTCATGATTCTGCATTAAACATTCTATTCAAACATCTGAGAGTAATTTTAATATTTTAGTCAGGTTGTTTATGAAGTCCTGAACAATATACAGTGTCCACATAATAGTAATGTTATATGCCTGCCAGTTGTTATTTTGACTAGGGTGGAGAAAGGAATCCAAAATACAGAAAATAGAAATTTTGGAGAAACTCTGTTTTGTACAATCTGACCAACCATTCTCATTCCACAATTAAGCTCCAATAAAGTTCAAAACATAGAAAAACTATATAAGAAAAAGGAAAATACCCAAGTTTTTTGGAGATTATGAGGCTCTAGTTATGAACTAATTCCAGGATACTAAGAATGTTGGTCTAGCATATAAGTCAAAGTTAGAGTTTATGGAAGTCAATTGATGAGTTTTGTCACTAATCTATCTCATGTTAATCCAAATAGGACAACAAGACCACTCTGTAGTTATTGTCCCTGTTCCTGAGATTCTTAGTACATTTGCATTGCTATAGCAAATTATCATATACTGGATATAACAAAAGAAACTTTATTTTTGTAGTCCTAAGCCTAGGAAGTCCAAGATTAGGTGCTAGCAGATTTAGTGTTTGACAAGGGCCCATTTTCTGCCCCAATATGGTGTTTTCCCATTGTGTCATCACATGATGGAAAGTGGCAAGGCATCTAACAGAGGCCTCTTTCATAAAGGCACTAATCCGCCCTTATGACCTAATCTCTTCCTAATGGGTCAACCTCATAATATCATCACCTTAGGAACTAAGACTTCAACATATGCATTTAGGGGAGCACAAACATTCAGACAAACATTCATAACATCAAGTGTATAATTGGAATACATAGACTTCATCAATGATAGAATTTGCTTCTTGGTCCCTGATACACAGTTTATTATAGTTGAAATCCAAATACCTGGATTTCTCCATATCCATCAAATATTAAATCAAAAGCAATTAGGCATTCCTTAGGAGGAACTCTCAGGACATTAGTACCATTACCAATAAACCAAAAGATTCAGCAGTGATGACTTCTATTATATTTCTGTTCAACTCTCTAGATTGCCTGATGTACAGTGTGGATAATCATAATCTCATTCACATCTGATTCTTATTAAAGTATCTATTTCTCATAGAATTTCATTATTGGAGCCTATCAACACAGTTCCTGGTACCTACTATGTAGCTGTTGGTTTGATGAGTTATTTTCCCTCTAGACTAAAATATCATAGGCAGTTTGATTTTTAAGTGTGTCTTCATAGACTTGCTTCCTGATTTTTTTCAACATTTCTCTGCATCTCAATTTAGTCTGCAGGGCATCTTATCAGTTAAAATGTTAAATGCTGGTCTACTATGTTGAAGATATCTTTCTTAGAGGATCCACAAAGCAGGAGGCACCCATGTAGTAGATGACATGATAAATATATATTATATAGAGAGTGGAAACTAAACCCCATGAGAGTATACAGAACTGCAATCTCAGGTAAGGTTCTGAGGTTTTAGTGATCTGGCACAGAGAGAAATATCATCTCTCAAACATAAGACAAGCTGCTATTTCTCTTGAATTATTTTATCCCACTGCTTGATAGACCTCTTTAGATTTTGAATGCAATATACCTCCATTTGGTCATTCATTTCTGAACCTTCTACGTGCCCTGAAAGTCTTCAACTCTGAGACAGATACTTAGAAAAGGAGATTTTCTGTCTGTTGCAGTTGACTGTGCAATAATCATTGTCATTTGCCGCTCATGACTAAGCCAATTAAATAGCACTTACTGTGTCTCTGACCAACTAGAATGTTGTATAGAACCTATGTCAAGTCTGAGCAGGAGAATCACAGGAATTTGCCCTTAAGCCATGTACTTTTGGGCAAATAACTATATTCCTCTTGAAAAACAGCTTTGATTTTCTACTGGGCACTGATGGAAACTGAAAGTCTACGTACAAAACATCTAGTGACCTGAGCTGACCATCATGAACAGAGTTTTATCAGATTTACTTTATCATGCAGTTTATCTTCATTGCATGGAAAAGGTTTATGTGGACCAAGTTCTGAAGGCAAAAATCAGAAGCATGAACAGATGACTTTTGTCACAGTGTCACCCTGCTCAACTCATATTCTAATTCAAGGGAGTTCATAGCTGTGACCAGGAATGACTTGATTATAATAAAGCTCTGCATGATGGCCAAACCCAGAGGTAAGAATTGAATTGTATATCTCTCAAAAAAAGTAATACAAGTTATGAATTCAAAAATTGACATAAGATCTTAGAATATGAAGAGTCCTTATGTTTAAACTTTATTCGTTTCATAGTAAAGGTACTTTACTGATATCAACCAGAAGTGGACTCTTTAGGGGACCAGTGGGCGATGTGGTAATTAAGACACTGGACTCCCACATGGCCGACTACAGTTCAGGTCCTGGACCTGGCAGCTTGGTTTCTCACTTTCTCTCTCTCTGTTTCTCTATTCTGAGCACATGTGCCCTATTGCCAATTTTAAAATAATAATAATAAATAAAATTCAATAAATAATTAAAAAATAAGTAGATTGTTTTAGTATTATACCTCCAATAGCATGGACCTGTATTAATAAACAATGTCCCCACTTAATATATATCAAATATCCACACTCTATAACTGAAACTGATTGACTAAAGGATATAAAACACAGTAAATGAATGTAAATATCAGATATAGTGTTTGTGAAAGAGTAGGGTCTGAGGAAGGACATTTAGAAGAAAAATAGGGAGGTAAAGCGTTAATGGGACAAAGAAATGTGGTATTATCTGTTGAAGATATTTTATAGTTTTATTAAGTGGACTAGGGAGAAATGTTCACCTGTTGAAGTATTCACTTTGTAGGCTAAATAATGTGATTGAATATATAAAAGAAAATGAAATTTTAAAAATGTAAAAAAAAATAAACAATGAAGTGACACTCTTAAAGAGAGGCACTCTGAGAAGTATACCTTTCTGTTCACTTTTCTTGGAAGTAGATATGGCCTGGGGTAAGGCTCCAAATCAATTATCGGGCAAGACTGATGGTTTTTCTATATGTCCCATAA
The DNA here is from genome assembly GCF_000334495.1 of Tupaia belangeri chinensis. Classification (NCBI taxonomy): domain Eukaryota; kingdom Metazoa; phylum Chordata; class Mammalia; order Scandentia; family Tupaiidae; genus Tupaia; species Tupaia belangeri. The sequence continues at coordinate 2,515,771 of NW_006159692.1, forward strand.
CAAGATTAAAGAATGGATATCAAGGTGTTTGGGGTAAGAAGACGGATGCCCTGTGTCCTAAGGGTACCCATCATGAATGAGGTACTCATATAAGCAAAATGGCGTACTCTGTGTTCATTTTCTAAACGCTCAGTACTTGCCCAATGGACTCAAGGACAAAATAACCATGGTGGAGGAGATGGTGGCTTTTCATGGGCTCAACTACATGAATTTATCTCACAAAGACGTGCCTGCTACTGCTGAGTGTCAATTTGTAATGTATTCCAGGAAAAAACAGCAAGATACCTGGTGGCAGGTCGACTATGAAAAGTAGAAAGGATTTAGCAGAAAGTAAATCTTCATTTAAAAAGGAGGGGAGGAGAGGTATCAAAAATTAAATTTGTAAATCTGGGAAAAGCCATGTAAGTGTGTTAAACCTTGGAAAGAACAAGTCAGAGAAAGAATATGAAAGAATACATAGTGTGGTATAATGGTTAGCAGTCTTTTAATCATAAGATCAAGGACTGTCCACTCAGAAATCCAGAGGGAATGAGTAACTATGGAATGGGCTTTGTACTGTTACATGAACTGGAACAGAGGTTTTTTTCCATATCTCTGATTCTTTTTAATTATTTATATGAGTCCTCACTACTCACACCAATTTATAGGGGCCAGACAAAGTGTGTCTGGCTGATCAACTATTAATCTGAGTTGGGTCAGCCCCTCTCTCACATTTATGTTCCCAGGAGAGCCCCAATGCCCAGAACTAAAAAGGGGAATGGAGGCCCTGTGTCCTAAGGGTACCCATCATGAATGAGGTACTCATATAAGCAAAATGGCGTACTCTGTGTTCATTTTCTAAACGCTCAGTACTTGCCCAATGGACTCAAGGACAAAATAACCATGGTGGAGGAGATGGTGGCTTTTCATGGGCTCAACTACATGAATTTATCTCACAAAGACATGCCTGCTACTGCTGAGTATCAATTTGTAATGTATTCCAGGAAAAAACAGCAAGATACCTGGTGGCAGGTCGACTATGAAAAGTAGAAAGGATTTAGCAGAAAGTAAATCTTCATTTAAAAAGGAGGGGAGGAGAGGTATCAAAAATTAAATTTGTAAATCTGGGAAAAGCCATGTAAGTGTGTTAAACCTTGGAAAGAACAAGTCAGAGAAAGAATATGAAAGAATACATAGTGTGGTATAATGGTTAGCAGTCTTTTAATCATAAGATCAAGGACTGTCCACTCAGAAATCCAGAGGGAATGAGTAACTATGGAATGGGCTTTGTACTGTTACATGAACTGGAACAGAGGTTTTTTCCATATCTCTGATTCTTTTTAATTATTTAAATGAGTCCTCACTACTCACACCAATTTATAGGGGCCAGACAAAGTGTGTCTGGCTGATCAACTATTAATCTGAGTTGGGTCAGCCCCTCTCTCACATTTATGTTCCCAGGAGAGCCCCAATGCCCAGAACTAAAAAGGGGAATGGAGCCAAAAACTTGCAAATACACATTTTTCATATAAATATTCTGCTGCTCAAGAAAAAGAAAAATAGATCCTATCAAGCTTAACTCCAATTCTGCATATCACATTGGTCTGTGATGTTGAGGGCCTTTCATATTCTTTGGTTCTTGTCCATTGCACCCCTAGAGGCCAACTATAATTACAGCTTGCTCCTATTCCATTTGGTGAAGCCCTTTTCTCTCAGATAAGAGATTTCTCCCTGATTCTATAACTTCCTTCTTAGATTTCTTGTAGATTTACTGTAACTAGAAAGGATGTTACATACTATGCAATGAAATATTCCCCCTTTATCAATGGAAACTCAGGCATTTGTTGTTCATGTTACTGTATCTCAGATACTAAGATGCATGCTTTTCATATATTGTCACATTTATCTCTATAGCTATGGGAAGTAGTAAGCAAGCCAGCTTGAGGTCTAGCAGCACTGTAACCATTCTGAAATTAAGAAAGACCCTTGGGAGCAGTAAATGGCATAATAGTTATGTTACTGGATTCCCAGATGGTCGACTATAGTTCGAGTCCTGAACCTGGAGGCTTGAAACTCATGCCAGGTGTGTGTGGGTATATGTTTAAAATCCTGAGAGGAAACTGGAGAAGAGGCTGTGGTGTGACCGTTCCACCTAAGGGGTGATTTCTTGCTTTCTATCTCTCTGTCTCTGTCTCTTCAGTGAGCTCACGTCCCCTTAAGCAAAAATCTCTAAAAAAATAAATAAACAACTAAGAAAGGCATTTAATGAGAACAATCTGGCCCAGTGTTGAGTCATGGTGTGTGTATGAGGGGTATGTGTCTGTTTGAGGAATGGCCAGATAAGAAACCAGGTATGGGTATCTGAAGAAAAACAGGAATCAGGATGATTGTTCAAAAGAAAGTGATTGACTTCAGTTGATTGTAGAGAGGAATGTATCTTGTATTTGTGAGTGCTGAGCACATGCTGAGCTTTTTGAGACAGTTTGGTGGCACTTGCTGACTGTCTCTCTGTAATCGGTAGCAGGAATAAACTCCCTTCTCCAGCCTCTGCCTCTCATTTCATTGACCGTAAGTAGAACCAGATACATTTATAATAGTTTGCCAGTAATGAAAGAATTTTATAGAGAAAGAATGGAAGGTTTGAGTGGGTCATTAACTAGCCTAAATACAGAGGTGAAGCAGGTCCCATAGCTCAAAGTTTGGGTTCTTTCTATTACCTCAAGCTATCTTAAAATTTTGGAATAGTAATTTTCATGGAAGGATCAGATAAATATAGTTTGGGCCTTTAAAGTTGGCAAAATTTATCTTTGGTATCTTTTCTATTTTAACTTCTACCTATTCATGTCATTCCCCCTAGCTTCCCATCATCCCTCATCCCCCATATTTTGGGCTGTGCCTGGGTATAAAGGGCTCTTTACTTTCTCATCTCCTATCTTGAGACAGTTAATCTTGGTTTTTCTCTCTTCTTGCCTCTCTGTTGTAGACCTATACTCAAGACGAAATCATGGGGCAAAGCATCTCTAAGATGTCATTATTTACTAAAGCTTCTTAAGTTTCTTCAGGGTTTTAAAAAATATTTTCTGATTAGCCAGTATGTTTAGAGGAGAAAAGATGTGAAATGAACAAGATATGGCAAACACTGAGATGCAAATAATTGTGTGATTTTAGGCTGTGCTTTTAGACTGGGAGAGGATTTTCCTCTCAGAATGGGGAACTTAAACATTATCTTACAGGTGATTAAGAAAATGTGAGTGAGGTTAAGTAGAAGGAGTGATATAGTCAAGACTTTCCTGAAAATTACCACAAAACCCAACACTCGTCTGCTTCCATCTTAAACACAGGGCATTTATTGACTTTCATAACTGAAAACTATGAAGTTGGATAAACACAGGGCTAGATTCTGACATCAAATGAGGATGCAGTGCTGTTTTTTTCCTCTCCCTCTTTTTGTTATTTTCTTTCTATGTGACAGACAAGACAAAAACCAGAGTGCAAGAGTCATATCTATCAGCACAGCAGCTCCCGTGGAAGTATTGAGTCTTCAACCACAGATCCAGAAGGAAAGGCTATGAAGATTTAGCCCACTTTGATCTCTTTGATTATTATTATTTTTTTTCTGGAGAGGTTTTTTTCGCTATAGGGTGCGTGTGCTCGCCAGACAGACAGAGAGAGACGTAGAAAGCAAGAAATCACCCCCCAGGGGGGATGGTCACGCCGCAATCCCTTCTCCTCCATTCTCCTCTCGGGATCTTGGGCACACACACACACACACGCACCTGGCGTGAGTTTTAAGCCACTAGGTCTGGGACCCGAACCGCGGTCAACTATGTGGGAGTCCAGCGACATAGCCATTACGCTAACTGCTGGTTCCCTCTTTGCTTACTCTTGTGGGAAGGGGTTCTCTAGTGCTAGAAAGTAGAGCTACATTTACTAGATGAGCAAAATGACAAATATCTATGAGAATACAATTCACAAAAGAGGTATGAACAAGGTTATACTGTTGCCAGGGTGTTGACAGAGTGGGCATGGTGGGAAGTTACATGCAGGAAAACCAGCTGAAAGGCAGCACCCTTTAGTCACCCAGTAGTCATAAGTGACAAGGTCATATTAGTAATCTGTTACTGATTAATCATCTGCTGCTACTGAATGAATGATTCCAAAACATAGTGGCTTAACATAGAACACATATATCTTTTCATAGCTACTGTGGCCTAGGAACCTAGGCATGACTGAGCTGAATCTTTGGCTTTAGGCTGCTCACAAGACTAGAATTATGGTGACAGGGCTGGGGTCTCATCTGAGACTTGACAGGGATAGCTCATACCATTGTATGTAGGATTTAGTTTCTTTCAGGGTATCAGATTGAAGCATTCAGTTTCTTGCTGTCTGTTGGCTACAGTTCCTTTCCAAGTGGCCTCTCTATAGGGTGACTTACAACATGGGAGCTTGCTTCATCAATGCCAGCAAGGGAGAGAATCATCAGAAATTATCTCCTCACAAGATAAAAGATACAATATTAGGTAGCACAACTATGAGAGTGATATAGCATCATTCTTTTGATTAGAAGCAAGTCAGAGGATCCACCCTCACTCAAAAGGAGGGATTACAGAAGAGTGGGAATGCTAGGAGTGTGAGTAATTGGGGATATCTTAGAGTTGCCCACAGGAAGATTTAGGATAGCATCCTTGAGGACGCAGATTGGAGGGTGATGAAACATTTAGAAAGAAAAATGATCCAGCTTTGATATCGTGGAGATACAGAGGCTGAGAAGCAGTATGAATCTTTGGGCTCTATTTTTATATTTATCTTTTCTTAAGACAATATTTTGGTTGCCCCCTTGCATATTATAACTTTCTGGCATTAACATTCTAAACATTTTTTTTCAATTTTATTAAAAGTGTGTCAAAGGGATGTGTTTACCCCTTTAAATCTTAAATACCAAAATATATGATTAGTAGAAGACCTACAAAATGACCATTCATATATCTGTTCCATCATTTATTAGAAATGACCTTGTCTATGACTAACCAATTTAGTTTTCTTTTTTTATATGTTGTAGTTGCTTACCTTACCTTTCCAAAGATTTATTCTATTGCTTTTTTCATATGCCAGATGAGTCTGCATTATAATCAGATTCTTACCTGTCTTCTCAGATGGAATGTTTTTCTTTTCCATTTGGAGAAAATGTTAATTAACACATTAGGAATATATTTGGTACATTTAGTTGCAAATCCAAACAGTATAATCTTCTATTCATTAGAATCCTCTGTATGTTATTCAAGTGAGTAACAGGTTGCACTGAGAAAGAATCCTCTGTATGAGTTATTCAAGTGAGTAACAGGTTGCACTGAGACATCACCAAAATGATTCAGTTATCCTAAAAGTACGACTTTTCTTTTTCTGGGAAGAGTTATATATTATGAATTACTCAGACTGCATTTTATTACTATGGCAACTACTATGGCCATATTAGAAAGATGGTTTGTTAATTACCACTCTGAATGAGATTCTGGCCAAATAGTCATACTGAATTTAGGAGAGAATATTAACGGCATCCATAGAAACTAAGCATTTTTGGAGATTTGGTACTTTGGAGCTTTATATTGTTTTATTCATGAACACTTGTGAGGAAGCAGTGGGACACTGAGATAGCGAGGTTCTGTTTTCTCACTAGGACTCCCTTCCCTTTCCTCTCACAAATTATGCTTATGCTTTGTTAGAGAGCACAGCTAAAGTTCATAAAAGACTATGTGCTAAGGCCTTTCTCTCTAGGATCTGATTTAATCTCAACAGTTCTATGGGGTAAGTACTGTTGGTTTTTCTCTTGACAAATGAGAAATTACATTCACTTAGTCATTCATCTGAAAAATAGGGATTGTCTGTTTGGGTTCTGTTTTATTTTTCACTTTTTAATGTTTGTTGTTAAAAACTAAGTTAGATATACACACACACACTGTCCTGTTCTATATAAGGTCAAGATCAATACCTCTGTTTTCCACTTCACACCTGTCCCACTCTAAGGCCTTCAGGAGTTGTTATCAGTGGAGCTGTCTTCTCCCATGATAACAGCGCCTTCTTCTGGAATACCTCAACAACCTGCCTGAGGCTTTTCTTTAGGAGGTGTTACTCTTCAGAAATATGTCCACGGTGATTTTCTCGATTTATCCACGGTGATTTCCTTGATCTTTTTTTTTTTTTACCATAGATTTCCTTGTAAGCAAATAATGCACCATGGGCATTCCTCTTTACCAATGAAAACCTTTTGCTATTAAGATCAAATTTTTTAAGGATCTTGCTGAGGTCTATGAAGACTTCTTCTAAACTGTTAACTGTGCATTTTCTTGGGGGTTCTTTTCTTCCCTCTCCTGCAGTTTCCTTTTTTCTTGCCTATTTTCAGTAACGTTTTTCTTCTCCATTTCTAACATCTCATTAGTCACTTCTTCAGGAACCACCTGTAGGAGCTCTTTAATGTAATTGTCATCACAGCCAGGTTAAAATTATTCAACCATGTCCTTGTAGATTTTTGCAACCTTCTCATCCTTGGCAAACCCTTTATGGATGAATCTCTCAAGTGCCTACTTTCAGATGCAATTCATACACTTCCTAGTCATATCACCTGGAGCCCACATGAGGTTTTGATGCCACCATAGATGTTTTAAACCTTTCAGAATTGCATCTGTGTCTTCACAGTGCCTTCCTCAGTTGTAACAATAGCCTTACTCCTCTGGTAATATACCTTAAAAGTCCTATAATTCCTTGCTCCATTGATTGGATCAAAGGGTGTCTCAGCATGTGAACTAGAAACCTTTCCATGTGGATTTGCCTCATAGACCATTGTGTTTTATCACTGTGCCATCGTATAGCCCCCTTTCTTAGTTTTGTGATGTTACTTTCTCTGTATAAGCATGAAAGTGAGTTAGGCCTCATATAGCACCTACCACACTAGATCATCCTTGCAAGTTTTGACTTGTATGAATCTCTTACTAGACCACTACTTGTCTGAGGCAGTGACTGTGTCTTGTCTTCTTTACCATTGTAGCCCCGCCACTTGATCAGTCCCAGTCTCATTATAATTGCCCACTCAATATTTGTCAGAAGAAAAAGGGGGGGGGGAAATAAAGGAGAGAATGAAGGAATAAAGAAAGGAAGAAAAAAAAGAAAAAAGAAAGCAAAGGTCAAGGAAGAGAGGGAGGGAAGATGATAAGAATCCCTAGGAGTACCTCATTGTTTTTCCATTATTTAAATGGCTTTGAAATGCTATAAGGACCTTTGCTCACCTGTCCAGAGCAACACAATACAATAAAACTTTCTACAGTGATAAAAACCGTTCTGTATTTGCTCTGTCCAATATGGTAGTCACTAACCACACAAGGCTACTGAGTATTTGAAATGTGGCCAGTGTGAGAAATAGAATTTTTAACACAATTTTATTTTTAATTTAAATAGTTGATTTGGTTAATGGCCACCAAATTGGATATCACAGGCCTAGAGGAGCCACTGGCATGATGAACCACCCATGCACCCTCTGCACAACCCTTCTGTCACCATTTCTACTGTCCTGATGTTCAGTACTGTGTTTTTGTTGTAATTTTCCTAGTGCATTTAGGCATTCCTACAAACATCTTGATGAAGCTTGGCAGTAAAAGTCAAATAAATGTAGCATATAGAATGGCATTTCAACTTCATTTCAACAACTTTAATGAGGGTCATTTTGATCTTGCAAGTACTGGTAAGCCACTTCTATATATATCATTGAAAGCTCTGTGTGTGTGTGTTTGTGTGTGTGTGTTTCCCAGCACTCTCTCTAATGGTAAAATGATGAAATAAGCAAATAGCCTTTCAGCCTATTATGCAGAATGCACCGAAAATCGACTAAAAAAGGTAAAAGGGTTTAATCTTAATGTTGCTTTCATTCCTTTGCTATACAGAGAAAACAACTGGTTGCAGAATAGCAGAGGGCAGGCAGTGAGAGAAGCAGAGAGAAAAGCATATGAAGGAAAATGACTACATAATCTTTGCCTCTTCACACAAAGCTTAGTGACAATTGACCATTGCAACAATCATCACTATTAGAGAGCCAGCAGATGAGAGAAAGCTCTGTACTGGTAGCAAGAGGTCTTCTTTTATGCCAAATAGACTTGTCTTGCACAAGGTATATAACTATGATTCTCAGTATTTTCCTTCCCCAAATGGAAAAAATATAGCCACTCTCATTATCTGGTTAGTTTTTGCAAGCTTCAAATATATGCCAAAAATATATGCAATATAAATTATTTTTAATGTTGCACAAGAGTAGACAATGTAAAATACTACCACTCTCTGACTCCTAATAAAAACCTTAGGATGGAAAATAAGCAAAAATATATTATTTACATTGTCTTAACAGCCCGAATAGCCCCTACACCTACCTACTGTTCCTTGAAATTGACCTGAAAACTTTTTATGTATTTGTTTTCCTAATCAATATTTCTTGCAAGAAACTGTCTACTTCCACATTTGTCGTGGAAACTAAAGTACCATTAGTCTTATTTCAAGGGCCAAGGCCAGGTTATGTGTTAGCTGTGTTGGTGTGAAGGGGAGAATAGTTGGCAGCAAAGAACTGGAATCTCAAATAAGGTAGTGTCTGCAAAGAGTTTATCTTTGTTTTGTTGTTGTTTTTGCTTTGGTTTTCAATTCCTGAAATATTTTAATTTCTGTTTGGTTCTTTCTGAGACTCAGATTATTAATATATGCTGTTCATTCTCTCTCTCTCTCTTTAAATTTATTTATTTTTTACTTTTTTTTTTTTCATTTCATTTTCTTCCATACATTCAATCACATTAGTATTTGTCTTACAAAATGGATATTTCAACAGGTGAACATTTCTCCCTAGTACTGTTGATAAAACTACAAAATATCTTCAACAGATAATACCACACCTCTTTGTGCCATTAATGCTTTGCCTCCCTGTCCCTCCCCCAAATGTTCTTCCTCAGACCCTCCTCTTTCGCACACACTATATCTGGTACTTACATCTATATACTGTGTTTCTATATCCTTGTCAATTAGTTTCAGTCATAGAGTGTGGACACTTGGTATATATTAAGTGGGGACATACAATGCCTCTCCTTCATAGCATGGCTTGTTTCACTCAGCAGTAAGTCTTCCATATTCATCCACTTCCTATCTCTTCGCTTATATCTCCTTCAACTTTCGTATTGTAGTAACATCCCTCTCTGAGCAGGTGACTATTTATGACTACTTACTCTTAAATGTTATAGTTCAATTCATGCACCAAAGGACATCCTTAGCTTTGAGAACAGTCATACATTTAATAAGTTTAAGTCACTCTCCAATGTATGAATACCACTATACTAGATGTCTTCAACCTTTGTCTTCACACGGTCTTTTCTATATACCCACACACACACATCTGTGGCCTCTACTCCTCTTCCCACAAGGACACCAGTTACCTTGGATTAGGTCCCATCATAATGGTTTCATTTTTAACTTAATTACCTCTTTAAAGACCCTCTATCTAAATAAAGTCTTATTCTGAAATGCTAGGAGATGGAGCTTTAAAATTTGAATGGGGGGAGGAAAACCACAAAGAGAGAAAAGAAAACAAAACGTTTATCACAAAAGTCAGCACAGTGGTTTTCTCTGATTGTGGTGAAATATGACACCAGGGAGGCGCTTCTAAGGTACCACTCATATTTTAATTTTTAACTCGGATGGAGCATAAGCTGATAGTTATTTTAAGTGATTATGTAGTGTATATGTGCTGTATGTATTAGCCTCTATCATTGAAAATCTTTAAAATTAAACAAAATAGTGAGATTTGCTACTGGAAAGGGATGAGAAATGGTGATATATGTGTAATGTACAGAGCAACACTCTTCTTCATAGGCCTTTCCAGTTTACCAGGTAGAAAGTGGCAGAGATTTAGGAAAGAAACATGTTTAAGGATAAATGTAATGTGTTCCAGGGTTCTCTATGATCTATCTCTTTGGGACTCCAAGCTTGGTAGTAGGTAGCCCTGAGTATACCAGGACCAGAGACAGAACATCCTCCATAATTTATGGGGTGGCCAAGATAATGTATAGGTTTGAAGGAAGAATATATTTAATATTTATAGTAGGATGAAACATTCTTAACAAATGCCATTGCAGATATATTAAATTATTTTTCCAATTATACTTGCTGAAGTAGCATATTTATTGGATTCCCAACCAGGATTTCTCCAGTTTAATTAATCAGAGTTTGCCAGCAATTCAATTGAGGATTGGAAGGGTGCCCAATTTCCCTTTTCTTTTTTTCTCCCTGTAGGGTACATATACATGCTGAAGAGAGAGAGAATGAAAGTGAGAAATCACCTTGCCCTCCTCCCCTCAAGAAAAGATTGCCACACCACAGTCCTTTCTCCTGCAGCTTCCTCTCAGGATTTTGAGCACACACATACATGTGCCTGGATGATTTTCAATCCACCAGGTCCAGAATTCAAACTATGATCAGCCATAAAGGGAGCCTGGCCCCTTAACCACTATGCCAC
>NW_006159692.1:2526294-2528895 GCF_000334495.1 Tupaia belangeri chinensis
CTTTTCTTCAGGGAAGGAAAATATGAATGATCTCCTGGTTGGAAGAGACCAAAGAGAAAATAACTCCCCAGGTGTTTGCATCATCTCTTTCTTCCCAGTGACCACAGGTCTAAAAGCCTTTTCCCAAGTGTTTAATGGTGTTTAACTCCAGCTGTGTTGGCTGAATGAGCAGAAGGTACCGGCTAGGTCAGAGGATGAGAAATGGCTGGGTGTTATCTGTTTTAAACCTGGAGCTATTCTAATGTATGCTCTTCACAGGTGATAGTGCATCTTTTAAAATTATTTTTATTTTTTATTTCTATTTCTTTTATACATTCAATCACATGACCTAGCTTACAAAGTAAATACTCCAACATGTGTACATTTCTCACCAGTGCAGTTTACTATACTAGAAAGTTATCTTCAATAGATAATAATCCATTTCTTTGTCCTGCAAATGCCTTCTTTAAAGGAACTATTTCACAGTTGTTTAAAATGTAGAGCTTTAGGGACCAGCAGTTAGCACAATGGCTATGTCACTGGACTCCCATGCAGTCGAGCGCAGTTTGCGTCCTGAACCCGGTGGCTTAAAATTCACACTGGGCATGTATTCATGAGTGCCCAAGATCCTGAGAGGAGAACGGAGAAGGGATTGCGGTGTGGCCATCCCTTCTGGGGGGTTATTTCTCGCTTTCTGTCTCTCTGTCTCTCTCTGTCTGTCTGGTGAGCGCCCGTGCCCTATAGCAAAAACCTCAATAAATAAATAAATAAATAAATAAATAAATAAATAAATAAATAAATAAATAAATAAATAAATAAATAAATAAATAAATAAATAAATGTGCCCTATAGCAAAAACCTCTCCAAATAAATAAATAAATAAATAAATAAATAAATAAATAAATAAATAAATAAATGTAGAGCTTTAATACTGAAAACTGAGGTTGGAGGAGGGAGAGTACTATTACTAAGAAAGTGGCCAGATTTGATATATAAGATTTATAACTCAGAGATTTGCTGCATGAATCAAACAGAATTTTACTCATGGGTCTTTAGTGCTAGACAACAAATCTTAAAGCTTCTTAAAGACTGTTTTGAATTATAAGCCCTATAAGTGATGCTACATTGGCCATCCCAAGGCAGCTACTGGGCCATCAGGAAGGTCATGACACATTTTTGCATAGAAAAATACGTCATGACTTTCCTAACAACCTAATAGGTAAAAATAGACTAGTCTGTAGACTCTGAAACAATTTCATGAAACATTTCACCACCACTGTACCAACCTGAATGTTCAACAGTGTTTGGAGAACATTGGTAGGTTAGTGTTCTCAGAATATAGGATCTACTTATGTGATTACTGATAATAATAATAATAGTAATTATCATGCATAAGGTTTCTACTATGTTCCCAACTTGATATTACATGTTTTATAACACTTACTCTTTACGACTCACCTGCAGGCTATGATTATTCCTATCTACATGTACATCCCTGCTCTAGTCAGCGTAAGTGTCCTCTCAAAATTCATATGCAACAATATTAAGGAGATGAGTCCTTCCTATGGTGATTAGGTATCCAGATCTTTGCTTTCATGAATGGCACTAGTACCTTTATAAAAGAGGCTCAAGGGAGCTCCCTGACCCCTTATTCATTGTGAGCACAAAACTAGAAGGAGCTATCTAAGAAGAAGAACGTGAGTTCTCACCAGACATGAAATCTACTGGTGTCTTGATCTTGGACTTCCCAGTCTCCGGAACTGTGACCTCTAAATTCTGTTGCTTAACCCAGTCTAAGGTATTTTGTTACACAAACAGACACATACTAAATCTCTAAACAACCTAATTTTGTGCTGCCCATGTTTGACCTTCACACCAATAAAAATATATTGTATACTTTCTTTTGAGACTTGCTTCTCTTGCTCAATCTAATGTTTGTGAAACTCTTTTCAGTTGATGCATAAAGCTGCAATTTATTTATGATCATCACTGTGTACCATTCCACTACAATTTATATCTTCATTTTGGTCTTGATAAACATTTAGGATGTTTCAGCTCAGGTTATACAGATACTTCTATTATGAATGCTCTTATATGAATCCTGTGGTGCCCATTGCAAAAAATTTTTTTAGGTTTGATCTCTAAAGTAGATTAGATCAGAACATATGATATACTTATTTTACTAAATAATGCTAAATTGTTTCCCAAAGTGGCTGTGTTAATTATACTCCCACCAGAGGGGTAAGAAAGTTTTACTTGCTTCTGTCTTTACCAACACTCTCTAGACAATGCAGGATCCTTAATCCTTCCTAATAAACACGTGAGATAAAAATCTGTTTATCATTTCCAACAGTAGAAGGTATCTGTTTTTCTTTTTCTTAAATCTTAGAATCTGGGGACCAGCAGTTAGCATAATGGTGATGTCGCTGGACTCCCACGTAGTTGACCATGGTTCAAGTCCCAGACCCAGTCGCTTAAACTCACGTTGGGCGTGTGTGCGTGTGTGCCCAAGATCCCGATAGGAGAATGGAGGAGAAGGGATTGAGGCATGGCCATTCCCCTCTGGGGGGGGGGGGGGTTTCTCACTTTCTGTTTCTCTGTCTCTGTTTTTCTGGTGGGGAC
>NW_006159692.1:2529650-2553803 GCF_000334495.1 Tupaia belangeri chinensis
GATTTCTCACTTTCTGTTTCTCTGTCTCTGTCTTTCTGGTGAGCACATATGCCCTATAGCAAAAACTTCTCAAAAAAAAAAAAATCTTAGAATCTGGAGCAAACCTGTTAGCCAGCTTTCAGTCCTTGAAACTTCTCTTAACCTTCCTGAGTCAAAGATGTCCACTATGCAAGAGACCTCCCAAGTCTCCAAATATATATCCTTAGGCTTAAGGACCAAAAGACTACAGGAGAATTTGTTTCAAAAACATAATGAGAAAAAGTTAAATAATCCTTTTTATCCTCTAATCTAAATATATACTTACCTTATTGTTTCTAATAGTCTTTGTCTCTGAGAACTCTATCATCAGTAGGACAATAGTTTGGGGGTGGGTAGCATTTGAAAACAAATAGAAAAAAAAAGGAACACTTCAAGAATTTTATTTTAGAATCATAGCACCAATAATGTCTCTGCCTTCTATGTCCCAAAAGGTATTGAGGACTTTGCTGATTTACAAGTTTCCAAAAGGGGATCTGAGCAGCCAATAAAATATGAAGGATTCAGTCATAATTTCTAAACTATAAGCCAAGAAATCCAGTCATCAGATTCCTTAAACCCAGAACAACTTGTCAACCAAAGCTCAAGAAGCAAAAGCTCCTCTTTCTTTTCCAGGAGAGCAGAGAGATTGTCCCCAGAACAGGACATTCTCTTTGGTCCATCGTGTAGATCTCCTGCTTCTTTAAAATGAATAAGTGAGGACCAGCAGTTGGCATAATGGCTATGTCTCTGGACTCCCATATAGTTGACCACGGTTTGAGTTCCAGACCTGGTGGCTTAAATTTATGCCGGGTGCATGTGCATGAGCATACCCAAGATTCCAAGAGGAGAATAGAGGAGAAGGGATTGCGGTGTGGCCATCCCCTCGAGGGGTGATTTCTCACTTTTTGTCTGTCTCGCTCTGTCTTTCTGGTGAGCGCGTACACCCTATAGCTATAGCCTCCGCGTACCCCCTAAAGCTATAGCCTCTCAAAAAAAAAAAAAAAAAGAAAAAAGAATAAGTGAATTGCCTAAACAGTATCCAACCATACTTAGAGATTGTTTGTAAGGGCCAGTCTTGTTTTTGTTTTTTGTTTTCTGGGTTTCATTTTTTTTTTGGGGGGGGGATTTTGCCATAGGGCACATGCGCTCACCAGACAGACAGAGACAGAAAGCGAGAAATCATCCCCCAGGGGGGAGGGCCACGGCACAATCCCCTCTCCTCCATTCTCCTCTCGGGATCTTGGGCACGCATGCACATGCGCCTGGCATGAGTTTTAAGCCACCGGGTCCAGGATACGAACAGCAGTCGACTACGTGGGAGTCCAGCAACATAGCCATTACGTCGACTGCTGTTCCCATGTCTTGTTCTTTTTTGAAGTCAATGTATGACTCAAGAAAGCCACTCTACCATGGTTGCTTCACTAGTGGGGCAGGTGTGAGGTCAGGTGATGTCCCATTGTCCTCTCACATTCTTAGACTGTTACTTTTTGCAATTTGAGTGCTACAGGTCAGATTTACACTCTCATCTACAATGTGCCTTTATGTAAGTCATCTATTAATGTAATTGTTCTTGAAAGCATTTTCTGTAGCTCAGTTATGCAGTTGCCAAGTTGACCTCCAAAGAAGATAGCTTAATAAAATATGATTACTGCTGATTTCTTTCCTCAGCTGTCAGTGCCTGCATAGCAGCTTTGAGATGGGAAAAGGTGGTGGCAAGTACTATTAATTGGCTCTCAGCCACCATCCTCTCTTCTTCCTTTTGGCAGATCTTAATTTGGGGGCTTCTTTGGGGTGCCGAGTGGAATCACAGTTACCTTGTTTTCCTTTGTGACTGTATATAGTGGGTGAGTGTATGACTTCATCCTGGAGCATAAAGAGAAGGCTTCTGGGTACTTTTGGGAGATTTCTCAACCCCTACCCCTATTAAAGATAGAAATAGGAGGTGAACCATCCTTCCTGTTATAGATTTTTCCCTGTGAGGACACAATACTTAGAGCTGCTCTAGACATGTGGTGACATAAGGAAAGTCATCACGAAAATGCTGAAGATAAGAAACCCCCAAAGAGAGGAAATCAGTGACATCCTTGAGCACCACTTGATCCCTGGAACCACCCATCTCCAGATGTCTTGCTATGTGAGATTACTGAGCCGTTATGATTTCTTTAAGTTGCTTTTATATAGTATTCTTATTCATATAGCCTAAAACAGACTTCCTCATATAGGGGTTTAAGATGCCTCAGTGACATTGCTCTGAGGACATGCATGTTTTCAGGACTGGATTTATAGTTGATAGTAGGACAGTTTCTCTAAGATTTTTTTAAAGAGATGACAACTTCCTGGCTCTGGTCTTAGACAAATTGCTAAAATAGATAGATTATAATGTCAACCCTCCAACATTTCTCAATGCCCTCTCCTCAGCTCTGTTATACAGTAAGAAGACCAGGCACACATTTAGAATACAAGCATGGAAAATATAAAAGGACATAAACAGAAGTTTAGCTTTGAGGAATTCATGTAGAATTTTACAATTAGAAAATGTAAAAATAAGTTGTTTTATAGACACACACACACACACACATACAGTTCCATGATTGTTTTCAATTTGAGTAACTCTGATAAGAGAATTGTTTTCATTAGTTTGTTTTAAGCTTTTGCTACAGGGCACATGTGCTCACCAGAGACAGACAGACAGAAGGAAAATGAGAAATCATCCCCCAGCCAGGGGGAATGACTATGCTGCAATTTCTTCTCCTCCATTCTCTTCTTAAAATCCTGAGCATACATACATACATGACTGGCATGATTTTTAAGCACCAGGTCCAGGACTTGAACCATGGTTGACCATGTGAGTCTAGCACCTTAACTACCATGCCACCTGCTGACCCTGATGGGATCTTGGGCACGCATGCACATGCGCCTGGCATGAGTTTTAAGCCACCGGGTCCAGGATACGAACAGCAGTCGACTACGTGGGAGTCCAGCAACATAGCCATTACGTCGACTGCTGTTCCCATGTCTTGTTCTTTTTTGAAGTCAATGTATGACTCAAGAAAGCCACTCTACCATGGTTGCTTCACTAGTGGGGCAGGTGTGAGGCCAGGTGATGTCCCATTGTCCTCTCACATTCTTAGACTGTTACTTTTTGCAATTTGAGTGCTACAGGTCAGATTTACACTCTCATCTACAATGTGCCTTTATGTAAGTCATCTATTAATGTAATTGTTCTTGAAAGCATTTTCTGTAGCTCAGTTATGCAGTTGCCAAGTTGACCTCCAAAGAAGATAGCTTAATAAAATATGATTACTGCTGATTTCTTTCCTCAGCTGTCAGTGCCTGCATAGCAGCTTTGAGATGGGAAAAGGTGGTGGCAAGTACTATTAATTGGCTCTCAGCCACCATCCTCTCTTCTTCCTTTTGGCAGATCTTAATTTGGGGGCTTCTTTGGGGTGCCGAGTGGAATCACAGTTACCTTGTTTTCCTTTGTGACTGTATATAGTGGGTGAGTGTATGACTTCATCCTGGAGCATAAAGAGAAGGCTTCTGGGTACTTTTGGGAGATTTCTCAACCCCTACCCCTATTAAAGATAGAAATAGGAGGTGAACCATCCTTCCTGTTATAGATTTTTCCCTGTGAGGACACAATACTTAGAGCTGCTCTAGACATGTGGTGACATAAGGAAAGTCATCACGAAAATGCTGAAGATAAGAAACCCCCAAAGAGAGGAAATCAGTGACATCCTTGAGCACCACTTGATCCCTGGAACCACCCATCTCCAGATGTCTTGCTATGTGAGATTACTGAGCCGTTATGATTTCTTTAAGTTGCTTTTATATAGTATTCTTATTCATATAGCCTAAAACAGACTTCCTCATATAGGGGTTTAAGATGCCTCAGTGACATTGCTCTGAGGACATGCATGTTTTCAGGACTGGATTTATAGTTGATAGTAGGACAGTTTCTCTAAGATTTTTTTAAAGAGATGACAACTTCCTGGCTCTGGTCTTAGACAAATTGCTAAAATAGATAGATTATAATGTCAACCCTCCAACATTTCTCAATGCCCTCTCCTCAGCTCTGTTATACAGTAAGAAGACCAGGCACACATTTAGAATACAAGCATGGAAAATATAAAAGGACATAAACAGAAGTTTAGCTTTGAGGAATTCATGTAGAATTTTACAATTAGAAAATGTAAAAATAAGTTGTTTTATAGACACACACACACACACACATACAGTTCCATGATTGTTTTCAATTTGAGTAACTCTGATAAGAGAATTGTTTTCATTAGTTTGTTTTAAGCTTTTGCTACAGGGCACATGTGCTCACCAGAGACAGACAGACAGAAGGAAAATGAGAAATCATCCCCCAGCCAGGGGGAATGACTATGCTGCAATTTCTTCTCCTCCATTCTCTTCTTAAAATCCTGAGCATACATACATACATGACTGGCATGATTTTTAAGCACCAGGTCCAGGACTTGAACCATGGTTGACCATGTGAGTCTAGCACCTTAACTACCATGCCACCTGCTGACCCTGATAATAGAGTTCTAGGGTAGCTTCTTATCTGGTTCTGTTCTCCTTTCTGGGCATGCCAGAAAATTGTACTTGGCAGGTTGTCACAGGAAGTCATACCCATCGACTAATCCTAGCCAAGGAACTGAGTGGAAAGAATGCAGAATCACAAAATTGCTATGGACTAGTGACTGCTATGAGTTTTCTACTTTTCCCACTCTCTAAATGGAAATGTTTATTGTGCTTTTCTGTCCATGCTTCAGTAATATATATTGTAAGGGTTGGGAGGGGCAAGATAAATTTGTCTCTCTAGTTCCTCACACTAAGACATGCCACTTCTGGACATGATGATGAAAAATAGCCATGTTTCCTGGAGACCTTAACCTATAAAGGGATGTAGTTCTTGCACAAGGCTTTGATGAGTTTTCCTAAGGAAGTGATTTTGTTCTTTTTGTATGCAGAAGAATAAACTATGTGTCAATTATAGGATAGTGGCCTCTAAGACAGAGGAAAATTTCTAAATAAAGAAGAGTGCCTGCTAGTCTGCAATAGGATTTACATGAGTTTTTTTGTTCTAAACCATTGAACCTTTAGGCATTTGTTGTGTTATTTTCTAATATAATCATATAATTGGAAAGGGGCAACAACTACATTTTCAATACTTAGGGTATGATATTCCCCTTCCTGGGCATTGTGCTTCTTAAATGCCCAGAGATAATTCTTCATGCAATCTATGAGACTCATTTCCTCTGGACAACTAGACTGTACTCAGACCCATTCCCATCTCACTGGCCACCAACACATCCTCCTATCTCTGGTTATGTCTATGATCCCTCAACCTGTATGGCAAATAATTTTCATTTAAGTATTGCCATTGCAAGAGCAATCTCAGGGACAGAACTATTCAAGAAGGGAAAATTTCCCTTCATTAAACAAAAAAAAGAATTCTACTTACATCAATCCCTGGACTGAGTATCTGCAGGAATATTTTTTGCCTGGAATTGTATTAAAGCAACAAGAGGAATTATTCATAATAACTGACTCACATTCTGTAATGAAAGCTATCTCTCTTTTAAAAAATTAGATACCTCTAGACAATTACAAAGAATATGTAATTGTATCTCATTCTTGTTTTCTTATCTCTAAAGAATCTGTGATCACCCAACCAAAGTTAAGCAAATAGCATAGACTCCTTGATCTTTATTCCACTCTGCAGGTACATCATTCAGCGCAGCACATCCTGCTGTTCTCAGTGGGGTACCCTAATCTTGCTTCAAGCTCTATGTCACTTGCACATGCACACATGTTCAAGTTAATTTATTATTACATATTCACATAAAGAAAATGCCACTTCAATTTCTCTTAAAAATTACAGACTTTTATTATTTCATTAAGGACAAAAGAAAAAGAGAGTCCGAGGTTATGTTTTGATCAGTAGCTTGATGATTTCACCCAGAATCTGGTTCTTTTCTCTGCTTTCCCGTGTTCTGCACTTATTTCCATGTATGATTCATTCCTTTTGTGAGCAGAGGATGGCTCTCGCATTCCCAGAAGTCATACTGAGACATAACAATACATAGCTCTAGGTAGAAAGAGGGTGTTCACTTCCCTACTTCCTCAGAAGACCCACAACAGCCATCTCTCTTTCAGGTTTCACTATCCAGAATTACAACACACACCCATTTCCAAACCAAAACTGGCAAGGAGAATAAGAAGCTAGAATGGCAGCTCTCAATGTGTGGCAGGTGGGTGTCTGGCCTTTTTAGCAGACCCAGGAGGTCTAAACACTTTCTTAATAATGCTGAAATGTATTTGCCTTTTCTCCTGTGACGTCTCTCGCACTGATGGTGTGAAAGCAGTGGTGAATACAACTGCTGCATCTTGGCAGTAGGCAGAGCAGAGCAGACCCCCACCCTGTTAGCAGTCTTTATATTATTTTTTGAGAGATTTTTGCTATAGGGCTTCTGGGCACACATACACCTGTGCCTGAAGTGAGTTTTAATATGCTGGGTCTGGGACTCGAACTGCAGTCAACTACGTGGGAGTCCTGTAATGTAACCATTATGCCATCTGTTGGTCTCACAGTTATTATATTCTTCATTACAAGCACTTCTTGCAGAAAAAAAGAATGACATTCCACTCAAGAATGTCTTTGATGAGGCAATAAAATTAATAATTTGTTAAATCTTTTTACTTGAGTCTACGTCTTTCTGATTGTGTGATAGAATTGAAAGTATATCCATGATGTATTTCTGCTGCATAAAAAAAAGTAGTATCTCAAGAAAAATTATGAGAGCAGTTATAGGTGTTGCAAGTTAACTGTCTAGTTTTCATGGAATACAATTTTGTTTTTAGTTTGTTTGAAGAGGTTTTGGCCTTAGGGTGCATGTGTCGCAGGAAAGAGAGAGACAGAGACAGTGAGAGGGAAAGTGAGAAATCACCCCTCAGGGAAGAGGGCCATGCTGCAATCATTTCTCTTAGAATCCTGGACATGCACACACATGAGGCTGGTATGATTTTTAAGTCACCAGTCCAGGACTTGAACTGAGGTCAGCCATGTGGGAGTCCTGAGATGTAACCGCTATGCCATCTGATGGCCCCCTTCTTTTTTTTTTCAGGTTGCCATAGGGTGCATGCATTTACCAGAGAGACAGTGGAAGGGAAAATGAGAACTATAGTTATTCAGACTTGTGGGTAAATGAAGCAAGTCTTCCACTTATAAGAAAGACAGAGAAAAAAAAGAGGGTAGGGAGAGGAACATATGACTGTAATGAAAACAAAAAATGCCATTGCAAAACTTTGAGGGGCCAGACGGTGGTATAGCAGTAAAACACAGCACTCTGTTGAGCAATCCCACATGGGAAGGCTCCCAGTTCAAAGGCCTCCCTATGGAGACTGGGCACGCACTTGCCTGTAATCTGGGGCTGGCCGAATGCTGGCAGAGAACTGTGACATCAAGATCCTGTTAGAGGTGCTGTCTGTCTCTCTTGTTCATGGAGTAACTAACATTTTTTACAAAAAACTTTGAGCTTTTAGGAGAAAATTAGACCCCTAGAAAATTCATCTCTGATAACATAAGCTTGAGGCCTTCCAAATACCTAAAGATTTTTCTTACGAGACTCTTGCTGATAGAAATGAATGTGATATTTTTTAAATTAACATTTGAGGAAAAGTTGTATAATCCCGTGAACCAGCATTCTTCTAATGACTGATGAATGATGTTGCAGTTTTGCATAGTTAAAAACCCCATGAAAAGCAGATGGAGTAGTGGTTACATCTCTGGACTCCTGTATGGCCAACTACGGTTCAAGTCCTTGACCTGGGGGCTGGAAAATCATGCCGGGAGTGTGTGCTCAAGATACCAGGGGGAGAATGAAAAAGAAGGGATCATGGCGTGGCCATCCCTGCAGGTGTGTGTGTGTGTGTGTGATTTTTCACTTTCCCTCTCACTGTCTCTATCGCTCTTTCTCTAGCAAGTGCATCACTCTAAGACAAAAACCTCAAAAAAAAAATCATGAACATGTAAAATAGGTCAATATGTTTTATTATGACTTATGAAAAGTCCATTAGTATGGTTTTGGTTACATCCACGAGTTTTGAAAATCTACTACTTGTCAAGTTTTAGTATAGTATCAGAGAAATATCCACAATTTTCTGAAGAGGTTATTTATCAGAATACTTTTCATAAAAACTCCTGGTTCCAACTACATGGCTACAGAAGGACAGATTTTCTGCTTTAATGAAGACATTGCAATAAATTTAATGTAGATGCTGATGTGGGAATAGCTCCTTTCTGTTGAACTAAATATTGAAGATATTTGCAAAAACGTAAAGTCATTCAACTCTCATTCATCATTTTGTTTTGAAAAATTTGGTCATTTTCACTGAATGTGGTATTCATATAAACATGGAATGGGCTTATTTTTACTTTAAATGCATTTATAAAGTAAAATTTTTTGAGAGGTTTTTGCTATAGGGCACATGAGCTTGTCAGCAAGACAGAGAGAGACAGAGAAAGACAGAGAGACAGGAAGCAAGAAATCACCCTCCCCCCGGGGGGGATGGCCACACTGCAATCCCTTTTCCTCCGTTCTCCTCTCAGGATCTTGGGCACACAAACACATGTGCCTGGGGTTGATTTAAGCCACCGGGGCCAGGACTCAAACCGCAGTTGACTACATAGGAGTCCAGCAACATAGCCATTATGCCAACTACTGGTCCCAAAGTAAGTATTTAAAATATTTTTCAATTTTATTTCTAAAATATTAAATATCTATAGATATAAATCACAAAACAGAAGTTTCTGAGCATTCTCAATTTTTTAAGAGCATTTGAAACCAAAGAGTTAGAGAACTGCTGGCTAAGGCTAATCAAAACTTACCTCCTGAAACTAAATCAGATTTCTGAGAAGTGCTGGGATCTCTGATGTAGAGGTAGGTGACAAAATAAAGGTAGCTCTGGGAACCAGCAGTTAGCATAATGGCTATGTCGCTGGACTCCCACGTAGTCGACCGCGGTTTGTGTCCCGGACCCGGTGGCTTAAAACTCACGCCGGGCGCGTGTGCGTGCGTGCCCAAGATCCCGAGAGGAGAATGGAGGAGAAGGGATTGCGGCGTGACCATCACCCCTGGGGGGTGATTTCTCACTTTCTGTCTCTATGTCTCTCTCTGTCTGTCTGGCGAGCGCACGCGCCCTACAGTGAAAAAATCTCTCCAAAAAAATAAAAAATAAAAAAATAATAAAGGTAACTCTGTTAGTCAAGAAGGGAGTATCTGTATTGCACTATAGAAATGTCTGCCTCCTTCCTCTATGTTCTGCCACGTGCAGACTGCTATTGGAGTGACTGACAAGAATGGCTTTGTGACATGGTGGCTCTCAGTCCCTTGGATTTTAGTGCTCTTCATCTGTGCCCTCTTCTTCCCTCTAATAACCATAATCTTTCTACTATTTGGTCCCTCCACCTCTTCTGGCTCTGCAGTCTGATGGGATAACATCAGAATGGATTGATGAAGGAGTTAAGTTACTCCTATAGACTTATAGACTTGGGAACGGCCTTTCTCAGGCCATGATCACGGTTGATACCTATTTTAATTATTTTTTAAAATTTTAGTAGAGGATATGTGCATTCACCAGAGAGAGAGAGAAACAGAGATAAGGCACCCTTCTCCCTAACGGGGGCAGTCATGTGGTAATTCTTTCTTCTCAATTTCTCCCCCCCTTCAGGATTTTGGTCATGCACATACATGCTCCTTCAGTGTTTTTCAAGCCATTGAGTCTGGGACTGAACTGTGCACCTGGCCATATGGGATCTAGCTACCTTAACCACCACACCATGGAATGACCCAGTGGTGTTTCTTGACCTCAATGCATCCCAGCACAGAGAAGTGTGGGAATAAGAAACTGAAAAATCTTCATAAACACTGTTATCTAGATATCAGTGGCTTTAAGTTTTCTCTACAACAGAAGCTTAGGAGCGATAATCTAACTGGAAAGGAGAGTCTATGGACTTGTTTTGAAGCTACATTTGCAGAGCAGGCACAGACTTACTTTTAATTCATTCTCTATATTATGGATAAAGTAGCGAGTTTGCTAAGGATGCTTTTATCTATACAACACTTTAGATTTAAAAAGTAATAACTATCTCAAAGAGCAGGCCTCCAAGGAGTGACCTGGAGGTGAAGTAGCTGATGGAGATTTAAGAGCAGGGAGGTAAAAATGATGAAAACTCATCCTATTCCGCAAAGTACTCCATGGCACCACCTTCACCTAGAAACTGAGATAGACAAACAGAGAATCAAGGAATAAGATGCAAAATTGACTACTTAATCAGGGACACTAAATAAATAATACTCAGAGTAACGTACAGTGGGATAAACAATTCCTGTGCCCGTTGGTATTTGAGCAATAAAGAGTGACAAGCAGGTTCCAGGGGGGAAAGGAATGACCTCTTATTAAAGACACAGCTAAAAGAAAATGTCTGGCTACTTCTAAGACTTAGCGCATGCAATATGTTGAGTTGCAGACCATAGATGCCATAACATCTACATGGCTGCATGCTTCCTAGAGAAAAAGATGGAAGTTTGGGGTCAGGAAAGGGCATTAAACTGCCTGAGTTTGCTCATGCATTATCAACGTCAATATGAAAGTCTTCCTCACCTAATATTTGATACATTTAGTTAATAACTTTATTAACTACCTGTGCTGAGAGCTCTTATGTTTCAAATATTCCCAAGAGTTTCCAGGGAAGCTATTGGAGATTGGTATGCCATCCAACAATATCCCGTGAAACTGATTACCTGGGGAAACTCATTATAAATCTCATGGATGAATGAACTACAACTTAGTAACATTACAACACTTATATCTTGTGTTTGAAGATTTTTAACTCTTCACAAAGCACTCTTATTCTCTGTTATCCTCATAGCATCTAGCTTAGTACCCAGCATTACCTCCTGCTATCCTGAAAACACACACACACAAAAGATGCCATATATCCTTTTGATATATGGGGAAATTGCCGCTTAGTTTTACTTTCCTCAAGACTTGTGAACAAGTAAAGGCAGGAACATAATTTAAAATCAGGTGCTCCAGGGCCGGCAGGTGACGTGGCGTGGTTAAGGGTGCTGGATTCCCACATGGCCAACCGTGGTTCAAATCCCAGACTTGGTGGTTTGTTTTTTCACTTTCCCTTTCTCTCTCTCTCTATATCCTTTTGATATATGGGGAAATTGCCGCTTAGTTTTACTTTCCTCAAGACTTGTGAACAAGTAAAGGCAGGAACATAATTTAAAATCAGGTGCTCCAGGGCCGGCAGGTGACGTGGCGTGGTTAAGGGTGCTGGATTCCCACATGGCCAACCGTGGTTCAAATCCCAGACTTGGTGGTTTGTTTTTTCACTTTCCCTTTCTCTCTCTCTCTCTGATCAAATTAAAAAAATAATAACAACAACTGAAATTAAATAAATTATTCTCTAAAAGTAATCAGGTGCTCAAATTCTAGTTCATGTTCTTCAACATCACAGCTGCCTGCTATTTGCAGACTTGCATGGCTACATCTGGAAATGTGAATGTATTATAGCTTCCAAAGTCATCAAACTTTGCTCATTTTGTGACACTCAGGCCTTGAGACAGAGATGCTCTAACCCTTTTTTGCACTTGTCTGACACACTGATGGCAAACTCTGCTCGGTAGTGCTGGTGTAACATGCTTTATCTTCCCTGTTAACTCCCTGAGAGAGGATAGGGACTAGCGTTGGTCATCTGTTTTCTCCACAGAGTCCAGCTCAGTACTGTACCCATAGTAGAATCTTGGTAAATACTTTGACTAGTTGATGAAAGACTTAAATTGCTGTTCTGAATGCTGTAAGAAATTTTCATCATAATAATTGCCTTTTTCAATTGCGCCCAGGATTTGATCCTGTAGAAGCCTGAATTTAGCAAGGTCAGCCAGCATTCCTGGCCCTTTGGGATCTTTGGGGCCATCGTTGGAGGGCAATGAGATGTACTCCCTGTAAGGTCCCTCTCTAACGAAGGACTTGATGACCCAACTGCTGGCAGTACTCTATTAGTTGGAGTCATCTGGTGGTGTAGCAGATAAGGCAGATGGATTCTACATGGTTGACTGAGTAGTTCGAGTTCTGAACCCAGAAACTTGAAAAACAAACCAGGCACAGGTACATATATGCCTGAAATCCCGAGAGGAGAATGTGTCATTGCCATCACACCAGAGAGTGATTTCTCACATTCCCTCTCTTTGTTTCTCTTTAGTAAGTACATGCTCCTCCCTATAACAAAACCAAATAAAACCAAAATAAGATTAAAAACTTCGGAAAAAATATATGTTTTAATTATTAGGAAAAGAAAGGGAGGAGAGACTTTATTGGAGGTGCTGTCTATCTCTCCCACTCATGGGAGAAATAATAAAATACTTTTTTAAGAACTTAAAAATATATTTGTACTTTAATTCCACTTTTCCATGAAGTTTTTGAAGTACCCACATACGTATGCTTACAGAAGAGAGATACATGAAATAGTGTCCCAAGTATTAAAGGCAGTTATCATAATAATATTCAGATAACTTTCCTTCTGTTTGTCTCTTTATGTGTTTTTAGAAGGAGCATGCACTTGCCAGACAGAAACTCAGAGACAGAGAGACTCAGAGACAGAGACATTTGTAATTTTACAAGTGGGTATTACAACTGTATATTTACAAGCACATATTTCATGTAAATTGTGAGCACTTCTCAGGCTCCCTTTATAGGGCTTAGGAGAATGGGTCCTGGGGGCATAAATGTGATGACAACCAGGACAGAAGACATAGTCCAGTGTAACACAGAATTGGAAGGATATAGGAAAGGATTTATCTGCCTACTGCATCAGGGTATCATGGTTTTAAAGACTCCATCATAAGGGCCAGTCAGGCAGCATGATGTGTAAAGGGAGCTGAATCTCACATGACCAATAACCCGGCCACTTGAAAAACATCGTGTGTGTGTGTGCACACGCCCCAAATCCTGATACAAGAATGGAGGAGACAGGATTTGAGGCATGGTCACACTCCCAGGGAGTGCTTTCTCACTCTCCCTCATCCTTCTCTCTCTCTGGCAAGCACACATGCTCTATAACAAATTCAAAAAAAATAACAGAAACATCACTGAGTGGGCCTTTCTTAAGAAACTATCACATGATTGAAGCTCTTCTTTTAAGAGCAAAAGGATAGGTGTTGTTTTAAGAACCAAATTTTGTAGGTCCAGCTATTTTAGTTCTAGATGTGTCTTCTTCTTTCTCTCTCATGCACTTTGTGATCTCTCATTCAACAAACTTGACAATAGTCATAATGGCTGTAATAAAAATAACAATAATTATTGCAATTAATGTAGCAAGGCTCATCTTAATTCTATTCCTAACAGATTTTTAAAAATAAGTTTTTCTAGAGGGAATATGAGCTTACAAGAGAGAGAGAGAGCACCCTCAGTGAGAGACAGTTGTGCTCCCTTATCATCCACTGCACTTGTGGGATTTGGGGCTTGCACACTTATCTGGCATAATTTTCAAGCTTCCATGTCAGGCACTTGACCATGCAGTTGGCCATGTGGGATCCAGCCACCTTAACCACTCCACCTGATGGCGCATACCAGATTTTACTAGTAGTAATTATTATAGCTATAACTGTGTGTGCTAGGAACTTCCCCATGGGCATAATCTTATTTAAATGTAAGTGTAGATAAAATCTTGTGCACTTATCATATGAAACACAAGGTAAAGGTGGACATATCTGGCATGTTTAAATTATTCCCTGTGCTATTCCCCTCAAGCTTTAACCGCTCAAGCTTTTCTGCCCTCAGTGACCTTTGCTTCATTATTGGGTGATCTCACTAATGGCTGGTCTCCACTTGCCAAGTTGAGAGAACAGGGGACACTTGAGAAGAGCCCACTGTAAGTAGGTTGCCTGCATACATTATCACAGAAAACCTCATGTTCTGTTCATCAATCTTTGCACCATAGGGAGGCTAAGAATTGGAACGTGCTTGGCTCCAGCTCCCAGCACTTGCATTAGGAAATTATTGTCTAGCTGCTCGGAAGTCCATCTGTTCCTGCTGGGTGTTGCTGCACTTGGAGGTCTAAGCCTTGTAAGTCATACCCAGCCAAAGGACCCAGATTCACCATGGCGGAGGTGATCAGGTTTCCATATGGGAAACAGGCTGCAGGGATAGATGACTTTCTAGAGCTCTGATTTTTCCATCCATGGGATCTATGGCACATCGTGAAAAAGGATGCATAGTTTACAGAAAACTGCTTTTTCACAGCTCGTAGATTTCTACAGTGCAGTGCAGTTGTAGGTCCTATACTCTGCTCTCAGGCAGTAAGAATGGAAATTAAGGCTTTTAGTGGAATGGTTAGTGCTGTAAGTCTTTCACTGATTTGTGTGTCTTTGTGAACTGAGGAAGACTTAGTACAGCACTTGGACTTCTCTGTTAGGCTGTATGGACTAGTGCCTAGGCTTTATTTTTCCACAATAAAATACTCATCTTGGGAGACAGAGTGGAAACTATGGACGAACTCTTGGCCATAGATTCTCCTGACTCCTCCAGTGGCTGTCTGACTGATGTTCAATCAGTGGCTTAATTTTTCTGAAAACTAAAAGTCATAAATACACTGCAAAATGCTGTTAACCTTCAAAATTAGCTGCTTAGCTTCTCCTTCAAGTGTAGCAGTTTCATTTTGCTTATCCTTATACGATGTCCTTCACTGGTTATGAAGATATCTTTTTAAAATACTTTTCTTTCACACACCAAAATGCTCCTTTTCCTCACCTAGGAATTTACACTGTGTTCTATTTCTGGGCCAGAGTATGTGTTCTCAAGTTCTGCCCCCAGAACCTGAAAGGAGTGAGTCAGAACCCATCTCTTCCACTCATTTATGTTAGCTATCCCGTCATCCCTTGAGCTCCTGAGTATCGAGGATGTTTCAGTGCTAGGTAAAATGTAGACTGGGGAAAGCAGCCAGTGGTGTTCTCAAAGTGCACAAATAGCTGGTATCAGACCACAGAGTAGAGTCTACCCAGGTCAAGTGTTGCTGGAAAAGTAGAGCTGAGATTTATTCTCTGATGGACGCTATCTGAGCATGGACTCAATGTTTACTGTAGCTGTCCATTTCCCTATTCACTGACAGGGGATCTACCTAGCTCCATCCAGTTCCAGAACTCCTAGGTCTTGGTGCTCTGGAGTGACTGCTAATTTATAATCTAGAGGTCCCAACATTTTTCCTGTGTTCTGTTTCTTAGGATTTCCATCCTACACCTCTGAAGATGAAACTTAGCTCAAAAGGGAAGATTCTGCCTGCTGTCCAAGACCTTAAACTTCCACAGACCTTCCGAAATGATGGAGTAGGCTGGATACAGACTTTTTCTGATATAAAAGGTGAATAATCAGTTATCTTGGCCGCCCATACCACTCAGTAGCATTTTACTTTGCACAAACTACTTACACCTCTTTGAGTATTGGTAGATAAGATCAGCTCTAGTAGTTTGTGATAAAGATTA
The DNA here is from genome assembly GCF_000334495.1 of Tupaia belangeri chinensis. NCBI lineage: Eukaryota > Metazoa > Chordata > Mammalia > Scandentia > Tupaiidae > Tupaia > Tupaia belangeri. Next base: position 2,545,226 of record NW_006159692.1, read on the forward strand.
AATGAGATGAAGATAAGCAGTGAGGATGACAAAAGCTTTACAAATGGTAAAATTTAAAGGTCGTTATTAGTAATCATTAGTTTATTCATAAATGCAAGTTTTGATGTTTCTCAATGTAATTGTTAGGGATATTGTTGAGTGACTTTCAGTACTTGTGAAAATATCTCAAACATAAGGCATAAATTCTCAGCCAAGTTATATTTAGAAACTTAATTGACAGAAACTATTACAGTTGGTTCTCTATATCTATAGATTCTGCATCTGCAGATTCAACCAACCTTGGATCAAAAATATTCCTCCCATCCTCTCCCACAAAAAAGCAATAAAAAATAAAATACAGCATGAAAGGTAATACAAATAAAAAGCAATACAGTATAAGTACTATTTACACTACTTTACATCCTATTACGTAATTAGTAAGTAATCCAGAGATTAGCTAAGGCATATGGGAGGATGTGCATTGGTTCTTTGCAAATACTATACCAGTTTGTATAAGGGACGTGAGCATCGGTAGATGTTGGCTTTTGCAGGGGTCCTGAAACCAATCCCCCAGTAAATACTGAGAGATGATTGGATACATATTTGTGTGTATATCAAACATTAAGTGGACAGAATATTAAGTGTGTGTCTCCAACAGTAAGTGGCCAGTCTCAGACTGAAAATCCCCTTCACTTCACACCAAGACCTTCATAGAGAGCCTTTCCTCAAATGTTCATGCAAGTTCTTAAAGATGTCTTTGCTTCTATCTTCACTCATGAAAATATTTACAGTGCTATTAAATGTGCTGGATCTGAGAAGAAAGCAGAAATTAATTCTCTTTTAGCTGGGCCTCTAGCAAAACTAAATTTCTCCTTCTGAGCCCTCTTCTCCCCTCTGCCACACCTGTGCCTCAGCATTCAGCCCACAGTCTTTTCACTCCCATCTTTCCATGGAAATGTTGTCGGCAGTGATGCTAGTCTCATTAACTCTCTCCCCAAGACTTTATATAAATTTGCCAGAGGGAGAAAGATGATTCCTTATTTTTATGTTTGCAATTAGTTTTCATTTTTTGTATGGCTTATTCTGCTTCAATAGTCACTTTCTGTCTGGCCTTCTATGGTTCTATACCCATATCCCTTTATTTTTTAATAGTTATTTTATTATTTATTTATTTTAATTTTACCATAAAGGGACAGAAAGAGAGAGAAAGAACATGAGAAAGCAAGTTGCCAGGTATGAGACTTGAACCACAGTCTGCCATGTGGGAGTCCAGTGCCCTTAACCACCATGCCATCTGCCAGCCCCTCTTATATCTCTTTTTATAAGCATGTTGCAGAGTAAACATCGTCCATGTATCAAGTTGAATCTATACCAGGAAGAATTTAATGCAGTTCTCAAAAATACATGGATTACTCCTCAAAAGTTATATGTTGGAAGAACCTGACTCATGAACTGTGTTATCTATATAAGCAGAAATATTTCCTAAGAGAAATTACCATACTACAGTTTTATTTTTCTCCAAGACACAAAACATGAGAAATTATGTAATTTAATACAATATAATGCAAAGAAGAGATCATTACTCACACAGAAGAGCACATTGCTTAGAGACTGACAAGGATTACCAGGCAGCTTCCTGCAATAGCAATCTACATGAGCAATAACCAACGAATATAGCTCTCTCTTTTTCTCACCAGATGGTCAATATTCCCCATTTCAGCTACATAGGAGAATTCAAAATCATAGAAGGGCATTTAATACAGCTCTTCACCAGTGACTCTCAGCCTTCAATCTGCATAAGAACCACTGAAAGAGCTTGTAAAAAATTCACATCCCTATATCCCAGTCACAGATGCTGGGCAGGAAAAGACTCAGGTAGAAACCAAGAAAATGCATATTTATTGAGCACTCCCAGTTGGTACACAGACCACACATTAAGCATTACTTCTACATTGCAGATGAAGAAATGGAAATGTAGAAATATAATCCAGTGTACCTCCAGTCAAACACTCACTTTCAACACAACCAGGACAAAAAATTATAATGTTGGGTCATCAGAAAAGCCATGATGTACTTTTCTATATAAAAATGCATCATGATTTTCTGATGACCCAATAATAATATGTTAATTGGATGATTAGAAACCAGCCTCCCGCCTTCTGTGTATGAAAGAGTCCTACCATCCACCTTTTAGTTCCTTACATACCTTTCTTGTTTTTGGAGAGTTTTTTTGTTTTGTTTTGTTTTTCCGCTATAGGGTGTGTGCGCTCTCCAGACAGACAGAGACATAGAGACAGAAAGAGAGAAATCACCCCCCAGCGGGGATGGTCATGCCGCAATCCCTTCTCCATTCTCCTCTCGGGATCTTGGACACGCACGCACACGCGCCTGGCATGAGTTCTAAGCCACCGGGTCCGGGATGCGAACCCCAGTCGACTACGTGGGAGTCCAGCGACATAGCTATTATGCTAACTGCTGGTTTCCACATACCTTTCTTTATCACGTGGACATCTTTAAAACATTTATTGAGTATCTACTATGGGTAAGACAGACAGAATGAAACCTCTCTCAGAGAGGTTATAGTATTACAGATCAACTATTGAGTCATTGGAAAAGTCATGTTGCATTTTTGTGTAGGACAACATAAAAAAAAAAGTCCTGACTCTTTCAACAAACTAATATTTACAAAAATAAGAAAGAATATAGAATTTTATAAAATTAAATTAATATTTGGTTAAAACAAGAGATTTATGGATCCACTTATTGTCCCAGAAGTCCATCTAATAAGAATGACGAGAAGAATTTCAGGACAAGCAGAATGTCTCCTACCTGGCTAACTGTGGTTCGAGTCCCAGACCTGGTGGCTTGAAACTCACACCAGGCACGTTTACATGCATGCCCAAAATCCCAAAAGAATGGATGTGGCATGGCCTTCCCCACATGGGGTGATTTCTTGCTTTCTGTCTCTCTGGCAAGTGCACATACATGCTCTTTAGCAAAAATCTCTTGGGACCAGCAGTTGGCATAATGGCTATGTCACTGGACTCCCATTTAGTCAACCGCAATTCAAGTCCCAGACCCAGTGGCTTAAAGTCATGCTTGGTGCATGTGCATGAATGCCCAAGATCTTGAGAGGAGAATGGAGGAGATGGGATTGTGGCATGGCCATCTCCCCAGGCGGTGATGATTTCTGGTTTTCTGTCTCTCTGTCTCTCTCTGTCTTTCTGGTGAGCATACATGCCCTATAGCAAAAACCTCTCAAAAAAAAAAAAAAAAAAACAAGAACAAAAACCCTCTAAAAAAAAGTATTTGTAGAATTTCAAATAGTCACTTATCCAATTATTTCTTTATTCTACAAATGTTCAGATTATTTATTATGTGCCAAACACTATGCTAGGCATTGTGTATATGACAAAATGTATGAAAGACCAGGTCTCTGATTTCCTGCAGGGTAATCTCTAGTGGGATGAGAAACAGGTAATTCACGAATAAATCATGTAACTGAACATTGATACACATTAAGTGCATCAAAGTAAATGAATGTGGCAAGGCAAGAGAGTGAGTAGAGAGAGGGTGAGGATAGTTTTATTATGGTGGCCAGAGAAAGCCTCTCTGAGGGAAATGATGTTTCAGCTGATACCTAAAAACTACACAGGAACTAACCAGGCCAAGAACTGATAACAGGGCATCTAGGAAAAGGAAACAGCAAGTGCGAGGACCTGGAGACAGGCATGGGCTTGCCATGAAAAGAACAGAAGACCAATTTGAGATTTGATTGGAGCATAGGGAGTGTGAAAGGTAAGTGGCAGGACATGAAATCCCAAATACAATCAGAAGACAGAGATTTGGGGATCCTGTAGGCCTCGAGCAGAAATTTGAATTTCATACCACATGGACGGGTCAGATGTTAAAACCAGGGATATTAGATTATTTTATTTGCATTTTGAATGCTCACTGGATAATGTGTGAAGGATAACTGGAAGGGGAGGATGAGCAAAAGGAGAAAAGCAAGTTAAGAGAGGACTATTGTGAGTCAAGGATCTGTCAGGCTTAAAGTGTAAGGAAGGCCACAACTCAGAAACGAGGAGAGACATAGGTAAACATGAGGACATCTCTTGTCATTCAGGTGAGGTTGACTCTGCTCTTGTCCTCTTGGCTTCAGAGGTAAGCACAGACTGCTTAGCCTACATTCAAGGCCGTCACGCCAGTACCTGGCCCAAATCACCTGGCTTGTCCCGCTCACCTGAATGCTGACCAAAGTGAACTGCCTGCTCTTCTCTCATGATCTGCTCCGTGGCCAGCACCTGCTTCTGCTCACTTTACCCCTTTCTATCCCAGTTCTCATCCAGATTCTCTTGATCTAAATTTGGAGCCTTTTAAAAATGTATCTTCCTTCCTTAAACCACTTTTCACAATCAGATACGATCTTTTCCTCCCTTAGAAAACACATTTTACTCCACATGGTTCCATAAACATAAATAGCAGTAATGCTGGGCTCCTGACTGCTATTTATTTTTATAGCTTTCTTTCTCTATTAGACTGTGAGTTGCTTAAAGAAGGAATGAAGTCTTACTCATTTTTGATTGTCCATGGCACTTTGCACAGGGGCTCAGAATGGAGCATGGGGAGTTCTAGTACCTGACTTGGATCAGCTGCAGAGCCTCCCATCTCACGCTCACCCACTCCCTGCACAGATGCTGTTCAGCATGCAGCTCTGTGGAAAAGACAGCTATGTCAGGGACCGCTACTTCATTCTTTCTCTGACATACATATTCCTTGAATGTTCTTTAGCCTCTGTCCAGCGAGTGCTTATTTATCTTCTAAGACTGAGTCAATCTCTATGTAGGATTTTCATCTTTAAGTGGAACTAATAGCTAACTCTCTACTAGGTGTTCTCTTCCACTCTGTATAAACTTAAAACATAATACTCTGAGCAATATTTAAAATAAAGTATGTGATGTCTTGCATGATGTTCCTAATATATGAAAATAAGAGTCATAGTTGTAAACTGACAATGACCAAGAAAACTAGGGAGGAGACAAGAATGGACAAGGAATGACAAATTTTTAGAAGGTGGAAATCCTTCGATAAGCAGAGAAAGTTGAATCACAAAATGACTGGATTCCCAACCAATCTTTCTATGGTCATGCTTACCAGTTTGAAAGCTCTGTACATAGAAACAAACATCACACCAGCTGTGTGTGTGTGTGCACATGGATGCCCTTATGCCCTTTACTCTTAAATATGCACATATGCACATATTAAATATTTGTGAAAAGCCTCTCATAAAGAAAGAAGGAGTTTAGAAGCTCCAGAGGCAGATATCAGAGAGAAATAGCTCCAAAACTATAATTAATTTCTGCAGAAAAAAAGCTGTAAAAAGTAATAATCATAGAATTTCAAATGAAATTAAAAACATGTATGAGTTAGTATTCACACACACATACATGCACACGCACACACACACACACATCCTTGAAGGTATAACTGAGCCTTAAAGATCTCTGAAATTAGAACAAAATGACAAAGAGATTTAAAAATAGTGTTTTATTAAAAGACAAGCAAATTAAGGGAACAACCTGGGAAGTTCAAACACCAGAACATCTAGGGAAAAAAATAGAAAGTAGAACAATATCAAAGAAATAATGTATAAAACATTTTGAGAGCATTTATTTCTAGAAAGAAGGACTCTATTGTAGGCACAACATAACTGAAAAGCCCTTTCTAAGGCACATAATTCTCAAATTCCATAACTCTGAGTTTAAAGAAAAGATCTCAAAGAGTCCCAAAGGAGAACAATAGACAAAATAAATATAAAATAGATTTCTCATCAGGCATACTGGAAACTAGAAAACAATTGAGTCCTGCCTTCAAACGCCTAGGTAAAATGATTTTCAGCCTGGAATTTCACAATAGTTAAAAACATGGCTGATGTTTAAAGGGAGGAATAAAGACACACCTAAGAATGCCAGCTCAGAGCACTGCTAGAAGGATATGTTCCTCTGAAACAAGAATTGCAACCCAGATTAGGGGAAAAAGAAGAAGACAATGAAAGAGAAGGAGGAAGAAGCAAAAGAGAAGAAGAAAGAAGTAAAAGAGGTATAGGGAATGATGGTATAGGGGAGCCCTGGAATGAAAACTGCAGGAAACTTAGAAATGTATTGCAGTTTGGGCCGAGAAATAGATTTTTCTCAAAGTGGGAGGAAAAATGAATTGATTACTTGGTACATTTGATCACAGTAAGAGGAGGCTTACAACTGTGCCAGGGAACATGGGGGTAACAGAGATAAGCACAAGAAAAACTACACTAAAAATGTGAATGAAACAGGCCAGAAAATCAGCAGGCCTGCAACCATTCTGAAATTAAGAAAGGCCTCTAAGGAGAACAATCTGACCAAGAGCTGAGTCACAGGAAGGTCTGTTTGCAGAATGGTCAGATGAGAAACCAAGAATGGGTATTGGAAGGAATCAGGATAATTACTCGGGGAAAAGTGACTGACCGATTGTAGCGAGGATTGATTTGCACGTGCTCGTGTCTTGTACCTATAAATACTGAGCACATTAGCTTTTTGAGACAGGCTGATGGTACTTGCTGCCTATCTTCCTATAACTGGTTACAGAAATAAACTCCCTTTTTTCTCCAGCCTGTTTCTTGTTTCATTGACCTCAGGAAGCAGCAGCCAGCCTTAGTTGGCTGATAACACAACTATTAACGCTAGGAAATGAGAAAGAAAATGTGACCATAATTTTAGGTCGCTGGAAACATCAGGACGTTTTTCTATGTTATTCTACACAAAAATGCATCATGATTTTCCCAACAATCCAATATATTAGGTGGACCAGATGAAAACAGTATCGTTATAGTGATAACAATGAACATTGAGTTAACCAAAATATTCTGATGTAAATGTATTGAGTTAATGGACGATAGGAAAATGCATTAAAAGTTGTTACATGAAGATTAAATATCAGATCTTTCCATATCAAGAGATTTAGCAAAATTTCTTAAAATTATTAACTTAAGTATATTAACTGCATAGGAATAGTTTAAATGTTAGCTGAAAGGAATAAAAGAGATTGCTTTCGAGAAGCAGGAAGGGGATAAGAAAGAGGTAAGAAAAAAGGAATAATCATATTTTATTATTACTCTTGCCAAAAACATTTAAATAGACTATTAAGCTATTAAGACCATGCTTCTTAAACTTTGTACTATATAAATAAGGGGTCAACAACATATCAAACAACGTGTTTTGCTGTTGCAAACAGTGCACTTTGAAAAATGGCAATTTGTTGCTGAAAGTGACTCAGAATATAATGATGTTGAAAGCATTTGGACTGTTTTTATGTAACTTAGGGCCAGAAAGTCATTTTTGGGGACACATTTTTTTTTCTTATTTAAAGACTAAAGAAATTTATGCTCTTCATATAAATTACAAATTGGTATTAGCCAAAATGTATCCATGCAGTCTTTTTTATAATTTTTTATTTATTTTTTGTAGGTATCCTTTAAGTACCAGGCACACCACATAGAGCCTAAGAATCATAGGAAATTTTTAAAGGATTTTAAGTAGTGTCATGACCATATTTGCATTTTAGAAGACCGTAGGCTGTGGTGGATGGATTGGGCAGGAGTAAGAGCAGCCAGTGAAGACTGATCAGATTCCACCAAATAGTTCAATTAAGAGCTGATGATAAAAGATACTAGGGTGGTAGCAGTGGAAATGCAAGGAAGTATATTCGTTTGGCATATATTTTAAAGGTAATAGCATTATCTTTCAGTGATTAATTGGATTTCAGGGTTATGTAGGGAAGTACTGAGGGTGAGTCCAGGCTGGGTTTGCTTAGCAGCTGCATGGTGCTGTCATTAATTAGGATGACTAACACCTGTCAGTGTCCTAACATGCTCTTATGCCTCTTCCTCAACAGAACTGGATTTTCAGTCAGCTGAAACCTATAAATAAAGCACTTAAAAAACTTCAAAGAAGTTTTATCAAAGAAGATCAAACCTCACTTCTTGGCATTCTGGTTGTGATCCTTATGAGAAAAACAGAAGAAAATTGCTCTAGTTCTGCTTCTAAACAAATAGTCTGACTAAAGGAAGTCATTTTTTTTAAGAGAGATTTTTGTTATAGGTTGAATGTGCTCACCTGAGAGACAGAGACAGAGAGACAGAAAGTGAGAAATAACCCCCCAGGGGAGATGGCTACTCCACAGTCCCTCCTCCTTTATTCTCCTCTCAAGATTTTGAGCATGCACACACACACGTCTAGCATACTTTTAAGCCACCAGGTCCAGGACTCGAACCACAGTTGACTATATGGGAGTCCAGCGACGTAATTATTACGCCATCTGCTGGTCCCAAATGAAGTCTTTTTTATTAATTAAATTTATTTATTTACATTCATTCACTGCACATCATTACAGCATACAAAGTGAGATTTTCCATCCAGAGTACACTATATATTGGCTCAATCAAGCACATCAACATACATGTTATCGTCAACAAATAATTTTTCATTTCTTGTTTTCTGTATGTTTTTTTTTTCCCCATCCTTGATTCCCTATCTCTTACCCTCTGCCGTCTTCCACTCTCCTCTGA
>NW_006159692.1:2553838-2554115 GCF_000334495.1 Tupaia belangeri chinensis
CCCTCACATTTTATTGAGTCACTAAAGATCTTAATTAATATAAGTATTTTCATAGCAAGTGCAGCTGATATATACATTTCCATGAACACAAGTTCAACTTTAGGCATAAGCCTGTGAGTAGAATGAACATCCTATAAAGTAACAACTAGCTGTGGCTATATATATCTTACTGCAGGCATCAAATCAGTATTGTTAATGCATTTATTTTTTATTTCAAGAAAAACAGTTTTAGGTTTATTTTTTCCTGAAACTTTTTTTAACTTTACATTCTTTCCCT
>NW_006159692.1:2554585-2562148 GCF_000334495.1 Tupaia belangeri chinensis
TTGTATTGATTAACTGCTGGTCCCAATAATCTAACTAGTTTCAATAGCAAGTTCACTTGGTACTATTAAGAAAACCAGTTTTAACTTAAATCAAAGAAATGCTAAGGAACTTTGCTTAAAGCTAGGAAACAGGTTAGGATTCTGTTCACATGGTAGGTGCATGAACCTATCCGTATATCAAGACAGGACACAAATCCCTACAACCACAAATGAAGTCATTTTTAAGCCAGAATTTTTGTTAGTGAAAACTAAAAGCTGTTCTTTCCATTTTATTACTGTCTCAGGACTGTAAGTAGAGTATTCCACATCTGAGCAATTTTACTTGTGTCTCTGCTAGGCTAGTGGGGTATGTGACTCTTTATAACCTCATTGCTTAGATGGAAAACCAGAGCAAACCCAAGGCTCATCCCTCTGAGCAGCATGGAAAATCCATGGATTTTTATTCAGAAATAGTATGTCCTATGGTCAGGAAGACATGGGAAATATAATCTGCATAAGGAAAGGATAGGCCTGGGGTATCTGGTCAACTGGAGTCACAGGAACTACAGGACTCCACAAGAGCAAGGATGCAGATGTGCCCACGTTACCACTTCTGGGAAAGTCTTCACTGGCCAGAGAATAAATGGATTTTTAAAAAAAAATTTTGGAGAGGTTTTTGCTATAGGGCACATGCAGAAAGACAGAGACCGAGAGACAGAAAGAGAGAAATCACCCCCCGGAGTGGGGATGGCCACACCGCAATCCCTTCTCCTCCATTCTCCTCTCAGGATCTTGGGCATGCATGCACACATGCCCAGAGTGAGTTTAAGCAACAGGATCCAGGACTTGAACTGTGTTCGACTACATGGGAGTCCAGCGACATAGCCATTACACTAACTGCTGGTCCCGAGAATAAGTGGATATTTTTAATATACTCAGCTCCACTCATTGTTGTGAAGTAAATGCTTCCAGCAAATTAAAACTTGAATCTAATCACCAATGACACACTATTAGGAAGAAGTGGGTGACCAAATCGATTGTGGAGGGACAAGAGGGACATGAGTGAGGAGCAAGCACTTTCTTTGATCCAATCCAGTAGAAATTTGCACTTGTTTTGGGGAAACATTTAGAGAAAATATTAGCCCAATAACTAAATATAGTTCTCTTGGACTTTAAGAAAATCAAGTGTATTTGGAAACTATTAGGGATAGCATCTTTTATCTTCCCTACTAGTAAAACAGGAAACCATCAGCTTCCTGATGGACAAATTAATGATAAATCAGAAGCCACGCCAGAAACCCAGTTAGCTTCTAGATGGCCTCATTCTTTCCACTGCAAGTTTTAAATAATTACTACCTAGGTCCTTTTCACCTTCTCCATTATACTTACCTGGACCCAGACAATAAAAATATTAGTATTTCTCACCTCAGTTTCATGTAAATAGGACGTGGTTCTCTCAGCTTGTATGAGGGTGTGCATATGCATGTCCATATTTCCCAGTGGGCTCATGACAAAGAGCTTTCTGGCTACTTCCAATAGGGTCATGAGAGAATGAAACAGAAAAATATTTTCCTTATGTGGAAAGGTTTTGAGGTTGGATAAACAAGAGTATTTTAATAGGAAGGAGTGAAGAAATGTTCCTGACATGGGAAGGCATCTCCTGTGGGCTTTCTTCACAATAGTCACAGTCAGTGTGGTTAAGATGAGAAGGCACAGCACGCATCACTGAAATCTCAGGCTCCTTCCACATTCCTATCATCTTCTCAACTTCCTCAAATATGAGAGTGCGCAAGCTCCTTTCACATTTAGTTCTGCGGAACCACAAATAACAAGCACCAAGTATAATCTATCTTGATTAAATAAAAACACACACGCCATTTCTTTCTGTCTAGATAATGTCCATAAAAATAGTCTAAGTATCTTGTTAAAGTAATTTAAATTCTTGTATAATCTTCAAATTACACATTTAAAAATAGGTTAGGCATGCTTCAGATACAGTTTCCTAACATGCATGCCTTTTTTTTTTTTTTTTTTAATGTAAGTCTATCCTCAGCCGTCCTCAGGCATATTTTCGTTTCAACCCCTAAGAAATCACAGAAAACTTCCTCCTAGTTTTTAAAAATATGATTTTGCTTTATCTTTACCTGTAAAAGAGAGCATGCCTGAACATTAATTTGTCTGTGAAGTGGATCTTCCAAATAAGAAAGTATCCTTCAATATAATTTTCTTCCTGAAAGTTCTCACTCCTTTGGATTACAGGCCAATGTTTGTTGCTGAGTTGTTGGAATTCCTTCTGGGGAAAGAGAGCATGTTTTCATGGCAACAGTGGTCCTGGTCCTGTGTTGAGGAAAGTGGCTGTAGAAGTCTTCTGGAGATATGTAGGCATCAGTATTTGGAAAGCAGCAATTTGTCAACCCCTCAGCTGGCACATGTAAGGGCTCCACTGATACACTTAGGGTTACTTTGCTTGTCCTCATGAGCTCTTAAGTCTCCCAGAAGTCGGGACTGATGCCAGCACATTGTGCAGTAGTGGAAAATTATCTTTCCTTCTTTCTTCACTCTTTTTTCATTGTTTACATCTCTGTCCTAGCACTTAGTCTGGGAAACATCAGTAATCTTGGGCAGGTCTGGATTGCCCAGGATCTTGCTTCAGATTCCACCCCCCACTGCCTCCCTGACTCATTTAATCAGTATTTATCAAGAGTGAACCTAAATCAGTACCCATAAAAATCAGAACAGTCGGTGAATACACACCATCATATTAGTGACTGACAATAGAATAATGGGTTCTGTTAACACCAGAGCATTTCCCAGAACCTCCAAGTAAGTCCATCCTTTCTCTATTATTCTGCTCACCACAAACAAAGCCCAATAGAACATGAATGTAAGAGAATAGCACACATGCCACCATTCCTCCAGTCCCATGTCCGTAATTACAATTTATGGATTATTCTTTTTGTAAGAGTAGAAAATCCTCAAAATCCTTTGTAGCATCCTATTTCAATTTGTTTGTATTAGTTATCTATTCCTGTGTTACACATTATCCTAGACGTTAATGATCTGAAATAATAACTATCACCTCACAATTTCTGTGGGTCAGGATTAGGGACATAGCTTAGCTGGGTACCTCTAGTTCAAGATCAAAGATCAACTGGGTTAAAATCTGTTTCCAAGATCACTCATGTGGTTATTAGCAGGCCTCAGGACTGTTGGCCAGAGACATGAGGTCCTGAGCACATTACCTTTCCACTGGAGAGCTCACATTATTCTTTTAAAATTATTGTTAAATTTCTTTTTTTAATATTTGGTAATTATACACATTTGTAGGTATACTGTGATCATTTAATATAAGAATACAATGTATACTGATTAGTTAAATAAGGGTATTAGTATATTCGTAATCTCTATCTGTCATTCTTTTGTGTTGAGAACATTTAAAATAATTTTTTTAAGGTTACTTTAAGATACACAGTAGAGGGGCCAGCAGATGGTGTGGTGGTTAAGGGCATTGGATTCCCACATGGACAACCATGTTTCAAGTCCCAGACCTGGCGGCTTGCTTTCTCACTTTCCTTCTCTCTCTCTCTCTCTCTCTCTCTCTCTCTCTCTCTCTCTCTCTCTCTCTCTCTCTCCCTCCCTCCCTCCCTCCCTCCCTCCCTCTCTCTCTGGACAAATTAAAATAAATAAAGTTAAATAAAATAACTCTTTAAGAATTTTATTTTAAAAAGATACGCAGTAAATTATTGTTAACTACATTCACCCTACTGTATTTAGTAACACTAGATGTTGTCCTCTTATCTGTATTTTTTTTTTTTGGTATTGACCAACATCTCTCTATTCCCATTCCCAATATTCCTAGCCTTTAGTAATCATTCTTCAACTAGGTACCTCTATAAAGTCATGTTTTATAATTTCCAAATATGTGTGAGAAACTGTGGTCTTTCTCTTTCTGTGCCTGAATTATTTAAGTTAATATAATGTCTTCCAGACTCATCCATTTAGGCTTAAATGACAGAATTTGAGAATGAACAGTATTCTATTGTTTGTGTGTATGTATGTGCATACATGTATAAAGAAAATGGATTGGTCAAGACTTACAGCCTAGTGGTTAAAGGAAGCTGGGATGTCATATGGCTGACCATATTTCTTTATTAGCTAAGCTTTCCTCAAGAAATTGGGAAAAGGTTGTTATCTTCCCTCCTGCTGATGCTTTGTCAACATCCTACTTCCCACACAGGACAATACATTGATACCATCAAAATTGTCCCTATGTGAATGCTCATATCTTCAATATCCATACTGGGCATGTGTAATTAGATAATCAGATTCCTTACCTGAAGAGAAGGGCAGATAAAAGTCCAGGAATTCAAACAAAGAACCTGGCTCTAATGAAAGCCCTCTCCTCCTACCTATTCATGACAAGACTCCACAATAAAAATAACACCTAATCCCATTCCCAGTACAGTTGTCCTCTAATAGCTGCCCACCCACATGCCTTTCCTGAGTGGGGGTGTATTTCTATTAAACTCTTCTCTTTTCCTACTTTTTTGTGTGTGTTTGTGGTTTTTCATTCTACATCTCAGGGCGGGTCTCTAACCTTAGAGATCTGGACCCAAATAACCAACCATTTCATGTAACACAGCTCACAGCCCTTGGCTGATAACATATTTCAAGGGAGCTGAGCTGCAAGGTCTGATAACACTTTCTCCTGCTCTCTCTTCTTCTGTTTCTGTCTGGTCAGCACACACACCCTCTGTCAATTTTTAAAAAGAAAAGAGATACAGATAGATCAATAAAGATAAAGATAGATCTCACATTTTCTTTACCTATTCATTGATTGATGGACACTTATGCCGATTTTATAACTTGGTTATTTTGACTAAGGCTTCAATATACATGTTTTTTTACTTCCCTTGGAACTAGCAAACAAGAGGGAGAGGAAGAAGAGGAGAAAAAGAGAGGAAACCCTAGCTTCATTATAATCTAGTCCTGTCCCAGAGGTGACTTTATATCACTTTTACCATACTTCATTTGTTAGAAGTAAGTCACCAAGTCCGGTCCTCACTCAAGGGGAGGAGATTACACAAGGAAATACAAAGTAGGAGGTAAAAAAATTCACTGGGAACCATCTTAAAAATAGCTCACCCATAGTCTATCAAGCTTAGCCATAATTTATCAATCTATAAGAGAGACATACAAATTTACCTTTTCTACTCTACAGATTATTTGGCAGACTAAATAATTTCAACTGAAAGCATAAAAACTTGAATTTAATAAATAATTAAAAATCCAATATAATAATCTTTCTATGTTTCTTTTTTTTTTTCTTTTTCTTTTTTTAGAGTTTTTTTTTATAGGGTATGTATTCTTGCCAGAGAGACAGAGAAACAGAAAATGAAAAATCAACCCCCCACCAGAGGGGATGGGCATGCCATGATCTCTTCTCCTCCATTCTTCTCTTGGGATTTTGGGAATGCCGCCAGGTCTGAGAAGAAAAGTAGGGGTGGGAAGCCCAAATTAATTATCAACTACCAATAGTTTTGCTATAAATAACTTGGAGTGACTTCCACTGACCTAAGTGACAAGCTATTGGCTGACATTTGGGGATATAACTGAGCCCCCAAAATGACTATACTGCACAATTGATGAAGTCTACTATCAAAGAAGTTGGGATTCAAGTGTCTCCTTGATAGAAGTTAATCAACTCTAATCTTTCCATGCAATGTTGATCAATACTCTACATAGAGTTTCACTGTTCAGCAGTCTACCCCAGGGCTGCTGAGAATATATTCAAAGATGTGCTGCTCTATCTCATAGGGTGCGGGCAAGCAAAATTGGCCTCAGCCATTCTCCTAGTCACATAGACCTCTGGTGGTACACATGCAATGCATAATAGGATTTTCCTATCAAAACTCTTCAAAGGGAATGCTCCAAAAATGAGCCAAAAGATATTTAATTCAGGACACATATTAGATGCAAAGAGCAAATAATTTTAAGAAAATTGTTATGTTTATATTTTAATTGTGTTTATTATTTTATGTTGGTAATCAGAAACTTATTGAGCTTTTGGTTTTGTATTAGTTTGGAGAAATAATAAACCCTCTATTTTATAATTTATTGTAGCAGATGTAACTTATAGAACGTGCAAGTCATATTTATCAAGCCACACACTTACTGTATTTTTTAAAGAGGTACCATTTTACTAATTTTATACTAAGAACCAGGTCACCAAAATATAGCTTAATTATCTAGATGCTGGTGAATAACCACAGATGCATGAATCCTGCATTAGAAGAGCAATATAGGAAAAGTCACTATCAGAACTGAGCAAGTGCCAATATGAAATGTTTGTCTTCTTGCTCCTGTCCCTCTCACTCTCTCTCTTTATCTCTCTCTCTCATGAACGGCTCATAATTAAGAAGACTTTTATGGAGGAATAAAGTAATAATTCTGTTGGAAATAATAAAGTAATAAAGTTTATGATTCCCAAGTCACAAATATAAGCTTGAATTATTATTATTACTATTATTATTATTGTTATTGATTTTTTCTACAGAGCATGTGCACTTGCTGGAGAGACAGAGAGACAGAAAGTGCGAAATTACCCCCAGAGAGGATGGTCATGTTGCAATCCCTTCTTTACCATTTTTCCTCCTGGGATTCTGGACACACACACACACACACATGCGCCCAGTGTGAGTTTCAAGCCTTGAAGTCCATCATCTGAACTGTAGTCAACCATGCGGGAGTCCAGCAATAAACTGATTACACCATTTGCTGGTCCCAGTAAGCTTGAATTTCACCTTATTACAAATTATCCAATCAATTAAACCACTAGGACTGTGTGTGTCTCCCAATGAAAGTGGAAGATAGTTATTCTGCAACATCTAGACACCTTCACTTGAAATATTGAGCTAATAAGTCATAAATTTTGGTCTCTTTTAGTAACAAAAATATTGTCTCAATTTCCTAGTTTAATTTACACATCTGAAACACAATCTTAAATGATATTTGTATAGAACGAGCTTGTACTATGGTATTGATTGATCTGGACTTCATGACGAAACCCATCTATTGCCTGCAGTGAGTTCAGCTTTGTCAAAGTTTGCCAAAGTCAATAAGAGGGCTTAATAATGGTCAATCTGTTTATTTTCCCCAAATACATAACATAAATCAAGTCTTACACACACAAAAAAACCATAATTTCACATAATACAAACTACCCACAGTAATACTGAATTTCTGTATCCAAAAATGTAAGTAGGTTAATTAGTCTTGGTAGAGAGAATGGAGAGGAAGTGGAAAAAAGAAGGTAATTAAAATGTCCCAAGTTATCTCCTCTGTGCTAGATATTGTAGAAGGAGGTTTATGTACATGATCTCATTTCATCTTTATAATACCACCATGACATAGGAACTATATTAGTTTTACAGATGGAACTGAGGCTTTGGGAGGCTAAATAATTTGTTCAAAAATGTGTAACTAATAGGGAACCAGCAGTTAGCGTAATAGCTATGTCGCTGGACTCCCACGTAGTCGACCGCAGTTCGTGTCCTGGACCCAGTGGCTTGAAACTCACGCCGG
>NW_006159692.1:2562749-2652800 GCF_000334495.1 Tupaia belangeri chinensis
TGAGGCTAATAGATCACCTGACCATGGACATGACAAAGCAAGAAAAGAAAAATATCAGATTTAAATCTATCCAAAATTGTGGCTTTTAATTTTAGGTAATTGGTAGGCTGAACAGCCCTCAAAATAGCTTAAACCAAGGGTGGGCAAATTTTTCTGTAAAGAGACAGGTAGTAAGTAGTTCAATCTTTGCAGGCCATATGGTCTCTGTTGCAACTATTTAGTTCTGTCCCTTGAGCATGACAGCAAACAGACAATACACAATGAGGGAAGTTGTGTTCCAATAAAGCTTTACTTACAAAATATAGGTGGTGGATCATATTTGGTCAGATTATAGTTTGCTGATTTATAATCTTTGACCAGAATGTGAGAAAAGGAGGTTTTCTTGAGTGAATGTCATTTATAAGACAACAGATTATTTATTAGGAGGAAAGAGATGCAGGAGCTAGGAGGAAAACTATAGCATCTTAGGGACACTAATATCGACAAGAAAATGGATCTCTTAAAGAACCCAAAGATATCATTATCTATATAAGTCTTGTATGGACTACAGATGGATGATGGTGACCTCTTTAATTTTAGGAATTCTTTTTCCCCATTAGCAATATAGAATGCTGAAGTAGACAAATGGGTTTGAGAAACTTTTCTTTAAATAAAGTCTCCTGAAGTCCCAAAATGTAAAACAAATTAATCCATTGTCACTCTGGTTGAAGCTAGAATGGAGGAATCACTCACAAGTTTGACCTTGAGTCATCCACAACTCCCACACCTCTTCCCAAGAAATCATAATTTCACAGTGTATACTAAAATTTATTATGGTAGAATCATATAAACGCTTTTTCTATTCTGACAGTCTATGATTTTGTAATTTATATTTTTTCCTGCTCTTAAGGTATATTCTATGTAGCACTACCAATACTCCCATTTTAAAATATCATCATCTACTAAAGGTATTTTCAGAACAAATATATATCAACTGCTAGATTCCCCAAAGAGTAATCCAGTTGGTTTGATTTAACATGGCATTACGATCTTTCTCTGTTTAACAAATTGATCGTTCATATTTGTTCAACTCTTCAAACAATTTGCCTACAAAATTTTAAATAACACAATCCAATAGGCCTATCTCGGTGCCCATGTGAACTGATTAAATTTCAGATTTTACGTAGATTGAATTTTGTCCTTGTCCATTTGGATACAGTAACAAAATATCATAGATTGGGTGAATTAAACAAGAAAAGTTACTTTTTTTTATAGTTCTGGAGGCAAGATGTTCAAGATAAAGGTATAGTATGATTGATTTCTTATGATGGTGCTCTTCCAGGCATGTACACAATCGCCCTCTCACTGTGTCCTCACATTGCAGGGGAGAGTGAGCAGGTCCTCTGGTCTCTTTTATCACAGGGATGCTAACTCTGTTATGCAAATCTCACCCTCAGGACCTCATCTGAATCTAATTATTTTATTAGGACTCTATCTCCAAATATCACCACATTAAGGGTTAGAACATCAACATAGCAATTTTATGGGAACAGATAAAATTCAGCATATAGCAGACCTCACAACTACAGAGCAGGATGGGGAGGGAAAAAAATTGATAATTGATTGGCATTGAGGACAGTGATCTTTGATTTCCTGTTGATACAGCCTGGGAAACTGGCAAACTAAAATTATCATCTGCTTTGGTGTACCTCAAGTTAAATCAATTTTGAGATCTTTGTTTTAAACTTCTTCAGGAACTCAGTCTTTCTAGTCAGTCTTTTGATAATAAACGGTTCTTAGGAAACATTTCTCAGAGGGCTAAAATGAAAATTAGTTGTTGGAAATGCTGCTGTGTGGAATGAACACATTAATAAGAAGCATTATTTTCCATTTTAAAGTGTTTTTATTAATATTTTAATGGATAGATCATAATTGTATACATTTATGGGAAACAGCGTGATGTTCAGATTTATGTACACTGCAGAATGACTTAGATGAATATTAATTAGCTTGCTTTAATATTCTATTTTCATGGACTACATAGAGAAAGACCTAATTGAGACTTTTTTTTTCTTTAAGCACTACATATTTGATTCCTGGATATGATGGTCTGCGTCAAGCCAGAAGTATGTTGATTATGAAGGTGTTCACAGAAGTTGCTCTTATGTATTACTAGGAATGGAGTTATTTCTGTGAGACTGGCAAACAACCGGATTGCAGGTGTTACATGAGGGAAACACTGCTTGGGTAGCAATTGAGTTTGGGTTTACTTCAGAGGTGAAAATTGTCCTGCTGATAAGTTTTCACCTCGGGTGAATGCCTCGCTCCAGTTTCCTTTACAATGCCGGGTACAAGAAGGCATTCAGTGTAGGCTCTCCTGTGTTTTATTGCCAGGAAGCATTCTCCGATCTGAGACTCAGGACTGTTCAGAAAGATAATACCCAGCAACATCACAGGGGGTTGTTAGAGAGATTATTGTTTATGAGTAGAATAAATCTGCTTCTCCAAGGAGAGTTCTAGTTCCTTTTCAAAGAGATGGGCCATTTTTAACCATGTTTTGTTGTAGACAGCTGTGGCACTTTCTGCAGCAGTTTCTTTTATTTTTCACTCCTTGAACACAAACAATAAAGTTTTCCTCTGCCTCTTTTATAACCTCACAATGCATAATGCATAGTCATCGCAATTATTCCAAGAGACCACAGGGTCTTGCATTTATCACCCACCCGAGGACACCATGTTTCCTGTTTGTGGTGGTGAACTTGATGCTATTAAGTGTAATTTCTTCCAGATGAGCTGGAGCACTTAAATTTCTGCTCTTGAGTACTGATTTATGCTTAATGCAAGCCTAGCTTCTATTTTTTAATTTTTGTTTTTATTATTTTTTATACATGCAATTGCTATACATCGTTTGGCTTGCAAAGAGAATTTACCCAACATGAAACACACCTCTCACCAGCCCCACTGAGAATAAATACTATATTACCAACAGTTCATAAACCATTACTGTGTCCCACAAATGTCTTGCCTCTCTATTTTGACCCTAATTTCCTTCCCTATACTCTTCCCCTCTCCTGTCCTCCTTCCACACTGTCTTCAATGTCCATAACTATTTTCAATGCTTTTACAGCCTTCAATATTTACTTTACCATAGAGTGCAGACAGTCAGTATAAGCAAGCAAAACTTCTAAAGAGAATTATCCTAGAGCAGAGACCTCAAGTCCAACTAAAAACATTGCTTCCACACCAACGTTTTCTCTGTGCCCAAATCATTCTGTAAAGGTAGGCAAGTATCAAATTAGGTCTGATAATAACTTTTAGGTTTTGGATAGACATTAGTAAATGCAGTAACTTACTGAAACATAAAAATAGTTATGAGTGAACTGAAAATTATTTTTAGAATGATTTTTTTTGGAAGCAGTGATTTAGGGTATTTTGTCTCTATCCACTTCATTGTGTTCTCATAATGTTTTTTGAGTTTCTCCTATGTTGAACACAGAAATATGAATTTAAGAATTAACTGCCAGTTTACCAAGTACCTACTGTATGTCAAGATGTTAGATAACTTATAAAGTTTATTTCTAATCCTTAAAACCCCAAGAAAAAGGATTATAGATATGTAATCCCTTATCAAAAATTCTTGGAGTAAGGTGTGTTCCAGAATTCAGAGTTACATGGCTTGTAAAAGTTAGTAAGGCTTTTTGCTACATTTCTAGAACATGTGGGTTCTGGTACAGCATTTGGAGAACAACGTGATATTTATGTGAAATATATGAGTTTTCATATGAAGTGTGGCTGAAAAAGAAAAAAAAAGTGGCTTCGCATCAGGTTTTGCCACCAAATAAATTTGCCAGTCATTTGACAAAAAGATTTTCAGAGGATTTTAAATTAGAAATGTTAAATGTTTAGCAACTCATTTAAAGAGAGATTAAATAATTTGCTCAAAATTAAACAGAATAAAGCTAGTGTAGGATTTGACTATCTTCCTCCAGAGTCTATGTTTTAATAGTTTAAAAGAACATGACATGCCAAAGATGATTGGAGAAAGAAAAGCAGGACAAAATTGAGGTTAGATGGTAGAGGGGGCATGACAGAAAAATAAAAATATAAGGCTTTATGTTCAATAGAGAAAGACAACTACAACAGGGGCTACCCAAAGATAAGCAGAGAGACAGTGAAAACAGTCATCAGAAAGAGAGAGACTATGGACAGAGTGGAAAAAGACTCCATAGAGCATGTGGAAAAAATTAGACTGGGTTTCGTACAGACTGCAGGATAAGACTATGTGGATGACATAAACTGTTGATTGTGCTAAAATGATCACCAGTTGCTATTGCTCCTAAATATTTATCAGAATTTACTTAGGGTCAGATGGCAGCATGGTGGTTGGGCTGGCTGTTTCTCACATGGTCAGCTGAATGGTTGGGTGTGAACCCAGTGGCTTGAAAAGTGTTCTGGGCACATAGGTATGCACCTAAAATCCCAATAGGAGACATGAAGAGGAAGGGATTGTGGCATGGCCATCCCCTCAAGGGGTGCTTTCTCACTTTCTCTCTCTCTCTCTCTGGCTAGTACATGCACCCTATTGAAAATTAGAAAAATAAAATGTCTACCACATGCCAAGCACAGGGGATAAAGGTATTAAAAAGATGGGCATGACTTTGCACTTGTGGCTCTAAGACTTATTAGCTGTGTGATTTTCGAAAACTACTCAACCACTCGATGCTGCAATGGGTTCATTAGTAGAATAAGGGTAACAGTACCTACTTTGTAGATATTAAATGGTCAGAACTGAATAATAGAGTACATGTAAATAACACAGTGACTAGCACAAAGGAAATGATATACTAGCTGATAGTATTATAGACTATATTTTTTGAGACCATTGGCTTTTCTAGCTGAAGAGAAACTGTCCACATTCATAGATCATATGCAGATAGTAAATCAGTGTACCAAGTACCAAATTCTGGTCAAATATAATTGCTGTTCAATCAGCAATCCTGGTGAGTTTGCTCTATTTTCGGCTCCAGCTCCAACTCCAGCTCATTGTGCTACCCTGAATGAGTCATTTAATAGCATCTGCTTCCTCCTCTGCAAATTGATCTGTGTTCTTTATTCAAGAGTATTAGAAGAAGCTTTTGGGATAAATGAAAGAGAAATCATTGCTCCAGCTAATAGGCTGCTCCAAAACATAAGTTTCTCAATCCCTGCTTCAACTTGATTGTAAGATGGGAAAAGTACAACACACTGAAAGAAAGTTTTTCTTGCATGCTTATACCTAAATGAGTAAAATCTCTATGAGCTCCCAGTGTAAACAGAGAAATTCTGAATGAATGTTGTTTTTCTCATTCCTGCCATAATATATTCATATGAAAGTGCTGGGCTCATTTGAATACAACTGTGCTGTCCCTCCTAGTCAGATAATCCAGCGTTGGTAAGAAAATTTATCTACTTTAGTTGCTTTTACATTGCAGATTGGTAACTGAAAAGATAGTCACTTGTTTCTAGGAACCGTCAACTGCATGGGGATCAACATTCTATTTTATTGACAATAATTTTCACTAAGAACCACCTGTTGTATGCTGCTTCCTGATGGTAGGGTTGTGTCAGGGAAGAGCCAATACCTTGTGTGCACAACTGGACATAATTGCGAGTACAGTGTTTACTTTAATATTTGCTATACATGAGCTGTAGAGAATCCATGTTTAAACCTCAAACAAAAAAGCTACCATCTTGTGTACAGGAAAAGTAATTTGGACCCTATTACTATAGAACCTAATCATCTATGGGGGTACAACTTCTAAAGTTTTAGGGCAGTAAGCATTCTCTTTTATTTGGAATGAAAAACTAAAGTCCTAAGATGATAGCTTAGAGAGTATTTAACATCTCTCCTTCAAACTGCAGATACCTCAAACTCAATTTTCTCATTCTCCAATTATTCTCAGTCTTACTTAACCATTTGCACGTTTCCAAACCTGTGAATCCTTTTCGCTGTTTGTCATCTTGTTTCTTTTGCATAGAATGCTTTCTAGTTCCCCTTTCTCCCGATATCCCACTTAACTCTTTCTTCCTAACTAGCCACAGTTGGCAGTTCTCCTGCCTCAGTCTCCCAAGTAGCTGAGACTATTGGCACACTCCACTGTGCAAGACTTCTTACGGTGGGCTGGGAATTGAACCTGGGTCTTTCATGTGGCCTCAACCTGCTGAATGGCAGCATCCAGCATGTGCTACTGCAGTTGCAATATCCCACACATCCTTATACATACTTTGGGTAATACACTGATTAGTCATTTGACTTAATTGTATGAGATAGTACTACTAATATCATCTCCAACTTTTGGGTAAGGAAACTACAGCAAAGAAGTTTAAGTAAGTTACTATAGGTCACATGTCTAGGAAGTGCCAAAATCTGCATTCAAACCACTCCAAAGATGACAGACCCATCCACTGATCTATACTTTCATTCAAGAAGAAATGAAGGAGCCAATAAGTATATTAAAAATACAACTATCATTAGTAATAAGAGAATTAGAACAAGTGGCAAACTTTTTTTTCAATGATTCAGCTATAATGTGAAATAATGATAAAATGTAGATAGTGTTTGTAGTGTTTAATGTGGGAATTTGCTATTTTATTTCTAAATATTTGTTTAGTTATCACTGTGTAATGACAAAAAGTGGGGAGTGCCACAGTGTACACGTTTGACATTAATCAACATTATGTACACTTTCAGTGAATAATAGACACTTTTTCTAACTTTTTCTTTTATCCTATTATGTTTTTAAATTATGCCTATTAAACAACAATTTTGTACCCATTTAAACTGAAAAAGATAGGCTTGTAAAAAATTCAATGTAGACAAAAATAAAGTGAAATGGACACTTTCAAAAACTGCTGATGGGAATATTAATTAGTATAAACTTCCTAGAATGAAACTAGATGTTATACATTAGAACTCTTTGAAAAAAACTTAGGTCCCTTGACCTACTATAAGAAATCTATCCTAAAGAAATAACCAGAATGGCAGGCAGTCATGTACCTTAAAAAATATTCACTAAAACATCATTGAGTGTTGTAAAATTTGAAAGCAATCTTTACTCCAAAGTTAGAGGACTGTTAAAGTTATTAAGGAATATCTAAAAGATTAATAATGGTATGGAATAGTTCAATGCAACATGAACTGAAATGAGTATTGAATGATCCTAATATTATATATCCCCCCTTGACACTAGAGAGAGAGAAGGAAAGAGGAAAAAAAGCTTTTATAAAATAGAAAAACCATTAGCAATACTTTTTATAACATAATAATATCTTTTATCTTTAACTTTTTATCTGTAATTTTTTCTTAAGCATTTTATTCTTAATGCAAAATCATTAAAAAAAAAAACCTGAAAGTTGTCAGAATTAAAATCGTCATGTGTGTCAACCTTGATTAAACCAAGCCAGAAGGAGGTGTTTTCTTGTGCCTGACAACAAGAATTGTTACTTAGAGAACTCTCCCAGTAAAAACCTTTGGTAAGCATATTTGGAAATGATGCTTATCTGAGCTGTATCCTAGTGTAGTCTTTGCCTCAGTTTCCTGAGAATTGCTGAACATTAAGAAGTCTCTGATACAACTGACAAGAATGGAAAATCAAGCCATGGATTCATCACACAAGAGTAAAACTATGCCCATCTAAGCTGGATGACAATGAACACTAAGACACCTGGAAAGCTGAGCCTATGTAAAACCTTTGCTTTGTAATCCTGGACTAGCTTGCAAAAGCAATGCGTTATTTAAGATTTCTCAATTACAGCTTCTTCCACAATTCTACTGAGATCAGTCACTGGACCAGTACTATGAAACTTTTCACCCGAATCCAAAGAGATTTACTCATGCCTAATGGCATGAATATTTCACTGGTTATGCTCTGTTATCTCAGTGAGGAGTTGCAACCCACCACATGTTAAGAAATTATCTAAGACTGTTAATCATGGCTAATCCAACTGCCAAATCTATAAGTAATTTTCCGTTAGAGTCTTTGGATTCTCTATCAAAGGTAGTGTAAGAGGATAGAATGACATTAGATTATATTTTACCTGAACAAGGTAGTATTTGTATAACAATACTTTCTACTATTCTTTTATAAATGTAATCTCTCAAGTAGAGACAAGAGTTGAGAAAATTAGACAACAGGCAACTTAGTTTCAAACTATTCTGTTCATATACCTTTGATAAAGGAGGCTATTGATTGGTTTTCTAACATATGTTCCTGGCTCCCAAATGGACTTATAAATTAATTTATATAAAAAGAAAAAAAAAAGCTCAGATAATGCCCACTGTATGGATGTAAGTAGGTTCAGAAATATATTTGCAATGATGTTACTGGAAATTATTTAATTGAACTAGAGATGTAAAAATGAAAGTTGTTTGATCTAACTATGTCACTTTTCTCAGATGTTACTTCATAGAAAAACTGAGCCAGTTTTACTAATGTGCATTAAAAATTATAGATGAGAAAAAAATAAAAATTAAATAACTAAAACCTGTGATTTCCCCTGATAATTCTGAGACTGACTTAGGTGATGAGAAAGCTAAGCTAGTGATGAATTATGCACAGTTATTAATGATATTCAATGGCTCAATATATTTATATGGATAGAAATGGAGTGAAGGCTCAGGCCTAAGACCAAATGGCTTTGATGCTAAATGAGGCACATTTTCCATTCAGCTCTCAGAATAATCATATGGTCATTCTGTGAGGGACACAGAATGGAGAGGGAGAATTTTCATTTTTCTGAGCTCCTGCTATAGGCAGATATACAAAAGCAGCAGGGAACGTATAGGCTTTTAAGTAGAGCAGGACTAAGATTACATCCGTAGCCATGTGTTTGCCATACGACCTTTCCAAATCACTTAGCTTAGCTTTGCAAATTACTTAGTTTCGTTTAGCTTACCTAAGCCTAGTCTTCTTGTCTGTATAAGCAGAATCTCTAAAATCTCACATCTGCAAGACTTAGAGGTAAAATAAGACACAAAATATAACATATGCCTTGGTAGCACGTGATTCTATGTACAGCAGCTATTAAAGTCTCCTTCTCACCCACCATTCCACTGATACATGGGAACAGCCTTGTTTTAAAGCCTGTTCATCTTCTCTTTGGAGGCAATAGAATACTGAGTTAAGCACCATCCTATAAAGAAGTAAAGTAGAACACAATGGGTATAAATCTGAAAAATACTCACTTACCTTAGATATCTTCTTGTAACTCTGTACATTTGCTGAGAAAGTGTTCAAGCTAATATAAACCATTACATCTCTTTGATACTAATAATAAGCTACTTGGAAAATGGAGCATTCAGTTATATGCTCAGCTGATGGAATGTTAACTGAAAAAAAAAGATGCTATTTCAACTGCATATGACCAAGGTCTTTTTAAATCCTTCATTTTTACTGTTTTCTTTTTAAACATGGAAAATCTGGCTTGAAGATGCGCAACAAAAAAAGTGTGCATACATTTTATCTTGTCACTCAGAGGGCTTTATCCTAAGTCTAAAAGCTTTTGGCTAAAGTACAAAAACACTAGAGACTCATTTTGAATAGCAAGATAAATTGAAAGGATTTTAAGTCATCTTAGTTTCAGTGGCTGGCAGGAAGTTCCTTTCTTAATTGACTGTTCAAATGCATATAAGTAATCAAACTTGCAGATTTTAACCTTTCCAATAAAGTATTGGTGAGCCTTTTCAAAGAATATGACTTTTTTTTTCTTTTTTTGGAGAGGTTTTCTCTATAGGGCACGTGCGCTCGACAGACAGAGAGAGACATAGAGACAGAAAGCGAGAAATCACCCCCCAGGGGGGATGGTCACACTGCAATCCCTTCTCCATTCTCCTCTCAGGATCTTGGGCATGCACGCACACGCCCCCAGCGTGAGTTTTAAGCCGCCGGGTCCGGGACACAAACCGTGGTTGACTACGTGGGAGTCCAGCGACATAGCCATTACGCTAACTGCTGGTTCCTAAAGAATATGACTTTTGAAAAATCTTAAGTCACTTAGATTTTTCACCCCAAAAGAGGCGTGTCTGGAGATATTGACAGAAATCTTAATGAAATGGATGCTTCTAAATGAATTTTAGATATAAGGCCAATTTTTAACTACTTGTATGAATAGAAAAGGATTGAATATGAAAGACTGAGGTCTCTGGGTAGTACTGAAATTGGACTTTTTTTATTTCCTTTTCTCTGCCCATGTCTGCTAGTCTTGTAGTAAGAATGATTGACAAAGGCTTTGACATTTTATAACACAAGAAGATACTAAGGAGTCATCTGTATCTCAAAGGAACCAATTGTTGGGGTCAGCAGATGGTTTGGAGGTTAAGGTGGCTGGATCCCACATGGCCAACTGTGCAATATGATAGGATCTAGAGGCTTGAGAAACATACTGGGCATGTGCATGCATGATCAAAATCTTGAGAGAAGAGATTGGGGTGTGGCCATTTCCCTGAGAGATGCTTTCTTGTTTTCTCTTTCTCTCTCATTCTGTGGTGAGTGCATGTACCCTATAGCAAACTGGAAATAAATAAAATTTTAAAATCCAGTTATTTAATAGCCACAAAATTAGGCATGGCTGGGTAAAGCCCTTTAGTGTCCCACCATGATTCCTTAGAACTAAAGATTCTAAATTTTAAATGTGATGAAGTGAACAAAACTCCCATTTTATCTTTCACAATGGCTTTTTCCCCCTTTCATTAAAGACAGTTAATATGAAATGATGAACAGATACTTTTTCTCATTCATAGTTGCCATAGCTTGGCTGGCACCTTGCATCTGCATTTTGTCTTCATGTAAATCATCTAGCATACACACACATACACACACACACACACACACACACACACACACACACAAACTTATAAAAAATTCCAGTGGTACTAAACCATTTGTGTTCAAGAGAAATAATCTATTATTTATGAATATTTTTGTTCATTTTTCACATCTCAATTAGAGTATTGAGTAATATTGCTGTTGAATTATATTAAATATTTTATATACATCATGTAAAATATAGAATACTGTTCTAGCCGATTTTGTGCTACTGTAACAGAATACCTAATACTGGCCAATTTATAACAAACAGACAGACATTTATTGGCTTACAGTTTTGGAGGCTGGGAAGTCCAAAATCAGGGTGCTGGTGTCTGGGAAGGGCCTTTTTGCTGCAGAATCCCAAAGCAAGACAGCCAGAAATAGCAAGGGGGGGGTCAAACCTGCCCTCTCATAATGGCACCAATTCCACCCAGAAGGGTCGAGTCTTATGGTCTAATCACTTCTTGAAGGTCCCACCTGTTCATACTCTTACAAAGGCAACAAAATTTCAACATGAATTTTGAAGAAAACAAATATTAATACCATAGCAAATATTCTATAAAATAATATGTTTTATCCCATTTGTCTCTATTCTCTGAAGGTAGAAATGCTAGTTCAAGTTCATTGATTTATTTCTTCCATGAGTAAAAGAGAGAGAAAGAGAGATGCTATACCCCTAAAAGTGTCTATTTCCTCTCTTTCTTTTTCTCTTTCTCTCTTTCTTTCTTTCTTTCCTTGGAGAGGTTTTTGCTATAGGGCATGTGTGCTCACCAGAAAGAGAGAGACAGAGAGACAGAAAGCAAGAAATCACCCCCCAGTGGAGATGGCCACGCCACAATCCTTTATCCTTCATTCTCCTCTCGGGATCTTGGGCACACACGCACATGTGTCTGGCATGAGTTTAAGCCACCGGGTCCAGGACTCAAACTGCGGTCAACTACATGGGAGTCCAGTGACATAGCCATTACACTAACTGCTGGTCCCCCCTAAAAGGATCTTGATGCTGCAGTCCATTCCATTTCACCCAGCTCCTGATGCTGGTTTGCACATGCAAAATGAACTCAGGGAGGTTTCCAGAGGTAAACTTGGGAATGTCACATTTTACTGCTGCACTACTACCAGCCCCTCTGTTTCTTCTTTTATTGTAACTTCTGTGTCTAAAGCAGTGTCTGATATACTTTAGGCACTTAGTGTCTGATAAATGACCTGACAATTTCTCAGGTATCCAAATAGATTTTTCTCCTTTTGGTGTTACTGACTGTATTTATTACATAATGAGAAGTTTTGAGAGGTTCCATGATTGTTCAAGGTCGGTGAGTGATGAAACAATAAATACCAATTATAAAAATTTTTAGACTCTCGTATTTGCAAAGATTAAAAAGTTTGGTAACATTCTGACTTTGAGGGAATACAAGGACACTTTGTTAACAGACTGCTCAAAAAAGGTGGAAAATATATTTGAGAAGCTTACAAAGTTTGCATATTGTTTGACCAGAAATTCCTTTTCTATGAATTTATCCACTGAAAATAACCACACAGCTTGAGAGAGATATTTAAATGGAGATGTTCACTACAACAACCTGAATGCTCAGCAATAGGGAATCAGTTTTAAATATCAATTGCAGCATGCAAAAGCACCTTCTGAATGTGTTAGATGTTATGCTGCTCAGTTAATATAAAGATAAATGCAGCTGTAGAAAATGACATACACATAAAAAATCTGAAGTACCACATAATATGAATAGTGGTTACTAATTGAAATTCATTTGTAGGTTGTTTAATTTTCTTCTACAATTTTGTTTTATTTTGGATTATTTCTGAATACACATTACTTTTATGATTAGATGCACATTGAACATTATGATTATTTCTATTTTAGAGAGAAATGGAAGGAAAGACAAAAATGAGAGAAAGGAGAGGGAGGTATCTCCTCTGGTAAAGCTGGAATGAAATCACCTAATCTCCAATTTTGGCAGTGAAGAGTCCTAATGAGGAGAAAAGTGATATGGTCAACATAAGTAGCAAGCTCCTCAAAGAGCTTTGTCCTTTCATTTCCCTAAAGTTCTTCTCTATGCCTCAGATCCATTGGTCAAGTGATAAAAATTTATCAATATATCACTTTTATCTCAGGCATCATCCTCTGACCACTTTCCCTGGTTTTCTTCCTTTAGTTGTCCTTCCAGGGGCCCAACCTCTTTGTGAACTTCAGTTCA
This sequence comes from Tupaia belangeri chinensis, assembly GCF_000334495.1. Taxonomy (NCBI): domain Eukaryota; kingdom Metazoa; phylum Chordata; class Mammalia; order Scandentia; family Tupaiidae; genus Tupaia; species Tupaia belangeri. The sequence goes on from NW_006159692.1 coordinate 2,575,786, forward strand.
TTATTCTACAAATTGCATGTTTTCCTCCATGATCCTGGCTTCAGGTATGTATTTCTCTTTTCTTTGTTATGCCTACATTTATGATCTCTGCTTAATAGCAATTGATGTCAATGAGCTAATACAGTAACCATGACTCAACACTTTTTTTTTTTTTTGGCATCTTGGTGATCATATTTATAGAAAATAAAAATGCCATTAGCCTAAGAAGTTACAAATTATCTGCAGATCAGCTCATTTTAGGAGTGAAAAAATGCTCAGATCATGTAAAAATGTAGGCATGTTTCTCCTTTGAAGGTCTTGAACAATTAAAGAGGCAACTGTATAAAATGTCCTATTTTCCATACAGAGTAAATTCTTTGTTTTAGCCAACTTTCAAAGGATGGGAAACTAATATGACACTGTCTCCTCAGATGAAGAGCATTGCAATGTTCTGTTTCATTGATTTATATATCGCTTCATTTGTCTCTTCATAAACTTCTATAGTAGTCACAGTTTCTTCCATATCTCCCAATATCACATTTAAATGTTGATCATAAACATGTAATCTGCCTTGAAGCTCTCCACCATTTCTCGTTTCCATGTAAATTCACTTATCCAGCCTGAGCCTGATGAGATTCAGGGGCTCCTCCATAGTGCTGGTAGTTTGTTGCCAGTCCACATCATCCACCATGTTTTATTTTTTTTTTTTTAAGTTTCACTTTTCTTATATTTTTACATTCAGTCATTATACATTTTTACAGTACACAAAATGGATTTTTCCCAGCATAAATACACTGTATTAGTCCAGTCAAAGATATCACTATATACATTATCACAACAGATAGTCTTCCATTTTTGTTTTCATTAAATGTTTTGATTACCTCTCTCACCTCCCCAACTGTGTACTCTCCTCCAACCCTGTCTCTATTATTTACAGTTGCTCTTCATGCCTTTATACCTTCCAATTTTTCAGTATCTGTCATAGAGTACAGGCATTCAATATATATTAAGTGGGGACATACAATGCTTCCCTTTCATAGTCTGACTTGCTATGCTCTGTATCAAATCTTCCATATTCACCCACTTTCTATCAAATGCCAGGTGTTTATTTTTTTATGGCTGAGTAGTATTCTGTAGTGTATGTGTGCCACACTTTTTCAATCCATTTATCTGTTTTGAGATAAAAATAGAAATGTAGACCAATGGAACAGAATAGAAAACCCAGAAACAAACCCCACAACATACAACCAACTTATTAGACAAAAGTCAAAAAATAATCCAGTAGGAAAAAAAATCTCTTCAGCAAATGATGCAAGAAAAACTTGATATCCACCTGCAGAAAAAATGAAACTGAACCCCTATCTCTCACCATTAACAAAAAAAATCAACTCAAAATGGGTAAAATATCTAACAGAGGGTGTGCTTCTCTCACTCTCCATCTTTCTGTCTCCTACACTCACATGTGCATGCACACACTCTACCTGAATAAAGGGAAAATGTAAAGCCTACTGGGTATCTTTTTCTGAATGTCCCACAGGCAAATAAATCCATTCTGAATCTATGGGAAAAAAAATCTCAAACTATAAACCTACTGGTGGAAAACACAGGATAAACTTTTGGAAATACTGAAGTAGGCAGACTTCTTAAATAAGACCCCCAAAGCAGATAGCAATCCCATATATAGATGAGTGGGATTACATCAGGTTAAAAAGCTTCTGAGCAGTAAAAGAAACAATAATTAGAGTGAAGAAACAAGCCTTGGAATCAGAGACTCTATTTGCAAACGATGCTTTAGATGAGAGTCTGATAACTAAAATATGCAGGAAACTCAAGCTGCTTAACTGAAAAATAAAAAATCAATCCAATTAAAAGAATGGCAAATGAGCTGAAAAGACAACTCTTCAAGGAAGATATATGAACAACCAAAAAGCATATAAAAAAATGCTTAACATCCCTTATATGGGATGTGCATGTGTGCCCAAGATCCCAAGAGGAGAATGGAGGAGAAGGGACTGTGGTGTGGCCATCCACCCTGGGAGGTGATTTCTCACTTTCTGTCTCTCTGTCTCTCTGTCTTTCTGACAAGCACATGTACCCTATAGCAAAAACCTGTCCAAAAAAAAAAAAGAATATACTCAATCAGAAAAGTACTTGCGCATCCCTGTTTATTGCTACATTATTCCCAACTGCTAAAACATAGACTCCTCTACCATGTTTTAAACTCTATACCCTTTTCTCAACACCATTTTTTTTAACTATAGGGCGCATGCATTCACCAGAAAGACAGAGAGAGACAGAGAGACAGAAAGTGAGAAATAACCCCCCCATGGGGGAATGGCCACACCACAATCCCTTCTCCTCCATTCTCCTCTTGGGATCTTGGCCATGCATGCACATGTGCCCAGCATGAATTTAAGCCACCAGGTCTGGGGCTCAAACCGCGGTTGACTACATGGGAGTTCAGTGACATAGCCATTACGCTAACTGCTGGTCCCTCAACACAAAATTTTTGAGGAAGTATTTTCTTATACAGGAATATTTTAGGTCCTTTGGGGAAGAAAATTAAGAAATAGCCAGCATGGTTCTTAGACTTGGGAGACTATAAATAAATAAAAGTAAATAATGCTAGAGATTTGTTAAAATAATAACGATGTATCCTAATTATGTGTTTAATCAGTGTAATATGTGTTTGAAAAATTAGCGAGATCAAATGAGTTAGAAATCAAGATGTCATAAAAGCTGAATTTGAAGCCCAGATCTGCCATTTCCTTGATTAAACAAGGTCTTTTGATTCTCTGGGTCTCAGTTCCATCACCAATAAATTAAATATTAGAGTATTAAAATCTTCGTCTAATATTTAAGGTAATTAAATATTTGTAAAACATTATATCCTTGAATATATTATCATGATTAATGCCCTTATGACATGCATCTATATTATTATACAACATATGGTGTATTTCCTGGACTATCTCCATGTCAGACCAACCCTTTTCATTTTTCATTACCCTGGAAGAGTAGCTGAGTTAAAATTCAGGCAGGAGTCACAGAAACAGTCACACATTTTAGATAGAATGTTCGATACCTTCAGTGGCCCCTGGACCCTAGAGGCAACAGGTCATTTCTCTAAATGATAAAGAATTTCAGTCTAAACATTTTATATGAGTGATATTGGTAGGGAAAAACTATGTGAACATAATTTTTAATTTAAAAAAAAATTTACTATAGGTCACATGCACTTGCAAGAGAGAAGAGAGAAAAAGAGAGAGAGAGAGATATGAAAGGTAAGACAGCACCCTCCCAGGGGAGATGGCGACTCCACAATTTCCTCTATTCTATTATCCTCTTGGGATTTGGGGCATGCACACACACACATCTGGTATATTTCTCAAGCCACAGGGTCTGGTACTCAAACAGTACAGTCAGTCATATGGGATCCTGCTGCCTCAACCACCATGCCACTGGTTGACCCAAAATATTCTTTCAAACCATAGTTTCTCAGTACCAAGGATTTCTCAGAAGTCACAAAGAACAGCATAGTTTCTTTTTTAATTTAATTTAAATTTATATTTAATCACAGTTATCATTACAGTGTACAACATTGCTTTTTCCAGCGCAAGTACCATGCATATCAGTTAAAATAAAGACATTGCTATATACATTATCATCAGAAAATAGCTTTTAATTTTTTGTGAATGAATTAAATGTATTTTTTTCTTCCCTGTTCCCCTCTCTTCCTTTTACTTCCATCTTTGCTTTTCTTGAGTGTCCATGCCCTTCTTGCATCTATACCTTCCAAACTTTCAGTTTCTGCTATAAAGTACAGACTATCAGTATACAGAGTGGGGACATACAAAGTCTGTTCTTCATAGCCCGGCTTGTTTTGCTTAGCCTTAAAGTCTTCCATACTGGTCCACTTTGTATAAAATATCAGGGTCTCATTGCTTTTTTAGGGCTGAGTAGTATTCCACAGACAATTCTCTGAAGAACAGCAGCACAGTTTCTATATTATTTCTTTTTCAATCTAGATTAACACATTTCAGACTGAAAAGGAAGATCTGAATTTATTTTAAGGTCTTTTATCCTCTTGTATACATTCCTACTTAATGGAACTTTGACTTTTAAAAGGCTTTGAAGTACAAAACTTTTGAAATAATACAAGAGAACTCAGTTTCTGTAGAAATGTAAATTCTCTCAAATAGTAGATGTGATGGTAGATCCACTGTTAATCTTTAAGAGATAATGGAGAATGAAAGTGTTGCCAGATAGGTAAAGACTCACAAATAACACCTTAATATTAAAGAAAAACAAAAAGGCAAAAATCTGCAAATTATAAAATGATGAGCTTACAATCTAACAATAGTTGAATCTTAAAATTGCTTATTAAGTGATTTATGAGCCTTTAGAATATACTTTTTGATGATTAGCTTACTGCAATAGTAAGTCACACTGTGTATGTAGCTGAGTTTGTAGATCTATTTCATGTATAACTTACTTAACATTAGAATGAGCATTCTTCCTTGACACAGACATAAGAACATGAATATGCAAGCACAAGCATGTGTACACACACATACATACATGTATACACAATCACATAATTATATTGAAAAAGTTTGAAGATATCTTCAGAACACATTGAAAAACACATAGGTTTTGGGACCAGCAGTTAGCATAATGGCTATGTCGCTGGACTCTCATGTAGTCGACTGCAGTTTGAGACCCGGATCCAGTGGCTTAAACTCAAGCCAGGCGCATATGCATGCGTGCCCACAATCCTGAGAGGAGAATGGAGGAGAAGGGATTGCGGTGTGGCCATGCCATCCCCCCTGGGGGGGGTGATTTCTCACTTTCTATCTCTTTGCCTGCCTCTTTCTGGCGAGCGCACACACCCTATAGCAAAAACCTCTCCAAAAAAAAAAAATCACATTGGTTTTTGTACTGGGTATCTAAATTAAGTAACATGTAAACCAACAGCCAGCAAAAAATAAATATTTGTCCTCTCAGATCCATTTCTCTGAATTTCCTTTTGTTTTCTCTCCTTACCACACCTTCATGTAAAATGGACTCTGAATAGCCTTGAAGTTTTTTCCTCTTGTAATAATTCTACTTATCTATTTCTGGATTGCAGTGCTTCCCAGACACTGCTGTTGTTTATCATCCTCCAGTATTTCTTTATCTAGCTACTCTCTGGCCATCACCACCAAAATTCGCTTCTGCAACCCTGAAACCTCAGAGCTGGAGTGTGGCTCAACCCTTTGAAGAAGGAAAACAGGAAGATCAAAAAGAGATGCCAAACTGCTACCACACCAAGAATGATAGATTTTTGAAACTTTCTCTCTAAAGCAGACCTCAATCCTCCAGAAGGGGGCCACTTCCTTGGAAATCTTTATGACACATTGATTCCTGGTTATCATTGCAGAAAATTCAACTGGGACAGATTTGCCACAGTTATTATAGTTCAATCATTTTTCAGAGTCTAATTTTCCCTGAGAAAGAAAGAAAAAAGTTGCTGATGTTCAGCTCATATGTCTATTTAATAGGCAGTGAAATGTAGTAATGTCATTTTTCATGAGTCAAAACTATTCATTAAAACTGCTGATTTATAACTATTCTGTGGCAATATTAGTTAGAATATTTGGCTAAAAAAATTATAATGCTTGAAAAAAGATGTTATGTAGGTCCTAGGAAAAGTCAGTTTGAGGGCATACAGGATAAAACCAAGATTCTGGCTCAGATTAGTTGTTTACCTACATGTATAGACAAAATGAAAATTGACTTAGATTACCAAAAGAAAATACCTATGACCATGAAATCCACCCTGACAGGCTTGCCATGGGGCCACCAACTGAAATACTTGAGATTAATTTACTTGGTTTTAGAAATTTTAGCTGTTAAATTAATAGCAGAAACTGTTTACAGTTTAAGAATAGACTTTGGTATAAATCTAACAGAAAGTGTGCTGGACTTGTATCCTAAAAACAAAAAACAAAAACAAACAAACAAACAAAAAACCCCACAAAATGCTAAAGAAAGAAATAAAAGAAAATGTAAATAAAAGGAGACACCATATTTATGGATTGGAAGAATTAATATGGTAAATGTGTTAATTATCCCCAAATAATATGAAAGTTTATTACAATTTATATCAGATAATATAAATAATAGAGACAAGCTATTTTAAAGCTATAAGGGAAGGGAAATAAATTAAAATACTTAAAAGATGTTCAGTATCACAATGTAATAGGGTAATGCAAATTAATACCACAAATAAATATCACTACATACTTCTACAAGAGGTAAAATTAAAAAGGGATAATATCAAAAGATGTTGAGGATGTGAGAAAGCTAGAACTCTGATACTAAGTCATTGGAAAAGTCATGATGCATTTTTGCATTGAGACCCCCCAGCACAAAACTTCAACCTACAGCACTCCCCACTCAGAAAAAAACCTCAACGAGAACCAGAGAAAACCTCACTGAGACCTAAAGCACAATTCACTGAGACCTACGGTACACCCCACTTTTACCCATAGCACACTCCACTGTGTCCCATAGCACACATCAGTGAGACCACTGCACACATCACTGAGACCCACAGCACAAAACTTCGACCCACAGCACTTCCCACTCAACTCAAACTTCACTGACAACCACAGAATATCTCACTGAAACCCACGGCACAATTCATTGAGATCCACAGCATACCCCACTTTAAATCACAACACACCCCACTTCAGCCCACAGCATGCCTCAGTAAGACCACCGCACACATCATGAAGACACACAGCACAAAACTGTGACCCACAGCACATCTCACAAAAACCCAAACCTCATTGAGACCCACAGAAAAATTCAATGAGATCCACAGCATACCCCACTTTAACCCATACCACATTCCACTGCAACCAACAGATCACTTCAGTGAGAACATTGCACACATCACTGAGACCCACAGCACACCCCACTCAGACCCATACCTCACTGAAACCCACATCAAAACTCATTGAGACCACAGCACAATTCACTGAGATCCATAGCACAGAACTGCAAACCACATCACACCCCACTCAGACCGAAACCTCACTGAGAACATCAGCAAATCTCAGTGAGATCCACAGCACAATTCACTGAGATCCACAGCACATCCCACTTTAACTTACAGAACACCATGTTAATCCATACCACAACCCACTGCAAACTGCACCACATCTCTGTGATACCACTGTACACATCACTGAGATCCACAACACAATACTGTGAATGACAGCAAACCCCACTCAGAACCAAACCTCACTGAGACCCTCAGCAAAGCTCACTGATATCCAAAGCACAATCCACTGAAATCCACAGCACACTCTACTTTAACCCACAGCACACCCCACTTTAACCCACAGCAATGCACAGCAAAGCTCACTAAGATCCACAGCACAATTCACAGAAATTCACAGCACACCCCTCTTTAACCCACAGCACACTCCACTTTAACCCACAGCACAGTGATACCACCACAAACATCAGTGAGACACACAGCACAAATTTGCGACCCATGGCATGCACCACTCAGACCCAAACCACACTGAGACCCACAGCAAACCTCACTGAGACCCACAGCACAAAACTGCAACCCACAGGACACCCCACTCATATACACAACTCATTGCAACACACAGAAAACCTCACTGAAACACACAACACACCCCACTTTAACCCACAACACACCCCACTTTCACCCACAGTACACCCCACTTTAACCCGCAGCACACCACACTGTGACCTGCAGCATACCTCTCTGAGACCACTGCACACATAACTATGAACCACAGCAAAAACTGGACACACAGCACACCCCACTCAGATCCAAACCTCTCTGAGACCCATAGAAAACCTCAGAAAAACTCACTGAAATACACAGCACACTCCCCTTTAATGCACAGCACACCCCACTATAACCCACACGACACCTCAATGAGATCACACCACACATCACTGAGACCCACTACCCAAAACTGCATTATACAGCACACCCCTGACAGACCCAAAACTCACTGAGACCCTCAGCAAACCTCACTGAGACACATAGCACAATTCACAGAGATCCACAGCACACTCCACTTTAAACCACAGTACACCTCACTGCAAGCTGCACCACACCTCAGTGAGACCACAGCACACATCACTGAGATCCACAGCACAAAACTGAGACCCATAGCACATTCCACTCAGACCCAAACCTCACTGAGACCCACAGCACAATTCACAGATCCACAGCACACCCCACTTTAAACCACAGCACAAACCTCTGCACCACACAACACATCAGTGAGATAACAACACACATCACTGAGACACAGCACAAAATTGAGACCTACAGCAGACCCCACTCAGACCCTACCTCACTGATACCCACAGCAAACCTGAGACCTATAGCATAATTCACTGAGATGCACAGCACACCCCACTTTAAACCACAGCACAAACCTCTGTGAGCTGCACAACACCTCAGTGAGACCACAGCACACATCACAGAGACACACCACAAAATTGAGACCCACAGTATACCCTACTCAGAACCAGATCTCACTGACACCCATGGCAAACCTCAGTGAAACACACAGCCCACCCAATTTTAACCCACAGCACACCCCACATTAACCCACAGTGCACCCCACTGTGAACCATAGCACACCGCAATGAGACCTCTGAAAATATCACTGAGACTCACAACACAAAATTGCAACCCAGAGCACACCCCACTCAGACTCAAACCTCACTGAGATACACAGCAAAGCTCACTGAGACCGACAGCACAATTCACTTAGAGCCACAGCACATGCCACTTTAAACCACAGCACAACCTTCTGTGAGCCAAACAAAACCTCAGTGAGACCAAAGCATACATTACTGAGACACACAGCATAAAATTGCTGAAACCCACCACACAAACCTGAGACCCACAGCACACCCCACTCAGACCCAAACCACACTGAGATCCACAGCAAACCTCAGTGAGACCCATAGTACCATTCAATGGACCCAATGCACACCCCACTGTAAGCCAGCAACACACATCATTGAAACAACTACACACATCCCTAGAACCCACCACACAAAACTGTGAACCAAAGCACACCCCACTCAGACCCAAACCTGGCTGAGACCCAAAACAATCCTCACTGAGATCCACAGAACCATTCATTGTGACTCAAAGTACACCCCACTTTAAGCCATGGCATACCCCACTGTGACCAGCAGCATACCTCATTGAGACCATCACACAAATGGCTGAAAACCACCACATAAAACTGAGACACACAACACACTCCACTAAGAACCAAACCTCACCGAGACTCACAGTAAACCTCACTGACAACCACAGTACCATTCACTGGACCCAATGCACACCCCACTGTAAGCCACAGCACACCTCACAGTGACCAGCAGCACACCTCACTGAGACCACTGCACACATCCCTGAAACCCACTGCACAAATCTGTGAACAACCACACACCCCACTACCAAAACCTTATGGAGACCCACAGCAAACCACACTGAGACCCACAGTACCAGTCACTGGACCCAAATCACACCCCACTTTAAGTAATGGCGCACCCCACTGTGACCTGCAGGACATCTCATTGAGATGACCACTCATATCCCTGAAACCCACCACACAAATCTGCGACCCACAGCACACCACACTCAAACCCACACCTCACTAAGACCCACAGAAGCATTTATTGGATCCAAAGTAAGCCCCAATTTAAGCCAAAGCACAGCTCACTGTGATCACCAGCACTCATTGAGACCTCCACACACATCCCTGAAGCCTACCGCAGAAACCTGAGACCCACAGCACACCACACTCAGACCCAAACCTCACTGAGACCCAAACCTCATTGAGACCCACAGAAATGACACTGACAGCCACAGTACCATTATCTGGGCCCAAAGAATACCCCACTTTAAGCCATGACACACCCCACTACGACCAGCAGCACACCTCATGGATACCACCGAACACATCCCTGAAAGATGACACACAAATCTGCATCCCTCAGCACACCCTACTCACACCCAAAATAGATTGTGAAACACAGCAAAACTCACTGAGACCCACAGTACCATTCAATCAAAAAAATGGACACCCCACTTTAAGCCATGGCTCACCTGGCTGTGATCAGCAGCACACCTCATAAAGACCACCACACACATGGCTGAAAATCACTGCTCAAAACTGTGACCCACAGCACCTCCACAGAGACCCAAACTTCACTGATACATCAGTCCTCAATGAGAACCACAGTAGCATTCACTGAACCCAAAGGCCACCCCACTTTAAGCCACAGAACACCCCACAGCAACCAGCAGCACACCTAATTGAGACCACCACACACATCCTTGAAACCTACCATTCAAACTGCAACCACAGCAGACCCCACTCACACTCAAACCTAACTGAGACCCACAACAATCCTCACTGACTCCCATAATATGAATCACTGGACCCAAATCACACCCCCATTGTAAGCCACGTCACACCACACTGTGACCAGCAGAACACATCATTGACACCACTGCACACATCCCTGAAACTTTACACACAAACTGCGATCAACAGCACACCCCACTGAGTCCCACACCTCACTGAGACCCACAGGAAACCTCATGGACACCCACAGTACTATTCATTGGACTGAATGCACACTCCACTTTAAGTCATGGCACACCCCACTGGGACAAGAAGCACACTTCATTGAGACCACCGCACATATTCCTGAAACCTACTGCACAAACTCTGACCCAAAGCACACCCCACTCAGACCCAAAATTCACTGAGACCCACAGCAAACATCACGGAGACCCACAGAGCCATTCAATAGACCCAATGCACACCCTACTTTAATCCATGGCACACTCCACTGTGAAAAGGAGCACACCTCATTGAGACCACTGCACACATCCCTGAAACCTACCGCACAAACTACGACCAAAGCACACTGCACTCAGACCCAAACCTCACTGAGACTCAGACAACCATTCACTGGAACCAAAGCACACCACACTTTAGGCCATGGCACACCCCACTTTGCCAAGTAGCACAGCTAATTGAGACTACCATGCACATCCCTGAAAACAACCACACAAACCTGAGACCAACAGCACACCACACTCAGACCCAAACATCACTGATACTTACAGTAATCCTCAATGAGACCAACAGAAGCATTCACTGAACCCATAGGCCACCCCAATTTGAGCCATGGCACACCACAAAGCAACCAACAGCACACCTCATTGAGACTACCACACACATCCCTGAAACCTACCACTCAAACTGAGATACACAGCACACCCCACTCACACTCAAACTTTACTCAGTTCCACAGCAAATGTCACAGAGACCCATAGCACCATTCACTGGACCCAGTGCACACCCCATTTTAATCCAGGGCACATCCCACTGCAAAAAGGAGCAAACCTCATTGAGACAACCACACACATCCCTGAAATCTACCACACAAACTACAACACAAAGGACACTGCACTAAGACCCAAACTTCACTGAGACCCACAACAAACCTGAGACCCACAGTACCATTCACTGGACCCAAACCACATCCCACTTTAAGCAAGGCCACACCCCACAATGACAAGGAGCACACCTCATGGAGAACACTGCACACATCCCAGAAACCCACCACAACAACCTGAGACTCACGGCACACCCCACTGAGACCCAAACCTCACGGACAGCCACAGCAATCCTCACTGAGACCCACAGTACCATTCACTGGACCCAAAGTACAACCCACTTTAAGCCACAATACGCCCCATTGTGACCAGCAACACACCTCATTGAGACCACTGCACAGTTCTCCGAGTCCTGCCAAATAAACTGCAAACCACAGCACACCACACTTAGATTGAAACCTCACTGAGACCCAGAGCAAACTTCACGAATACCCACAGTACCATTTAGTGGACCCAATGCACAACCGATTATAAGCCACGACACTCCACAATGCAACCAGCAGCACACTTCATTGAGACCACCCACTGCACATACACATGAGGTCTACTGCACAAAACTGTGACCCACAGCACTGACCACTCAGACTAAAACCTCACTGAGACCCACAGCAATCCTCAATGAGACACACAGAAGCAATCACTGAACCAAAAGCCCACCTTAGTTTAAGCCAGGACACACCCCAAAGCAACCAGCAGCACACCTCATTGAGACAACTGCATACAACCCAGAAAATCAATGCACAAAACTGTAACTCACAGCACAACCCGCTCATACCCAAAACTCACTGAGACCCACATTAAACCACATTAAACCTCACTGACACCCACAGTACCATGAATGGACCCAAATCAAATCCTATTTTAAGCCAAGGCACAGCCCACTGTGACCAGCAGCACACCTCATTGAGACCATCGCAAATATCTGTGAAAACAACCACACAATTCACTGGACTCTGAGCACACCCCCACTTTAAGCCACGACACAGCACACTGGGAACAGCAGCACTCCTCATTGAGACCACCGCAAATATCTGTGAAAAAAAACACACAAACCTGAGACCCACAGCACATTCCACTCAGTCCCAAAACTCACTGAGATCAAACAACACTGACATCCACAATACCATGCATTGGACCCAAAGCACATCCCACTTTAAGCCATGGCACACTGCTTGCGACAAGCAGCACACCTCATGAAGACCACAGCGCAAATCTCTGAAACACACCACACAACTCAGGCCCAAACCTCACTGAGAACCACAGCTAACCTCACAGAGACCTGAAGCACACCCTAGTTTAAGCCCTGGCACACCCCATTGGGACCAGCTACAGACCTCTTTGAGACCACTGAACATATCCCTGAAACCTACCGCACAAACTGTGACCCAGAGCAGACTCCATTCATACCCAAACCTCACTGAGAACCACAGCAAACCAGAATGAGACTCACAGTGCCAATCACTGGTTCCCAAAGCACATCCCACTTTAAGCCATGGCACACTTTATGTGACCAGCAGGACAACTCATGAAGAACACCGCACACATCCCCGAAACACAATGCACAAATCTGCTCCCCACAGCACACCTCACTCAAACCCAAACATCACTGAGAACCACAGCAAAGCTCACTGAGTCCTATAGTACCATTCACTGGACCCAAAGTACACACCAATTTAAGCCACGGCACAGGCCACTGTGAACACCAACATTCACCACTGAGACCACCACACAAATCCCTGAAATCAACTACAAACACCTGAGACACAAAGCACACCCCAATCAGACCCAAGCCTCACTTAGACCAACAGCAAACCAGACTGACACCAGCTGTAATACTCACTAGACCCAAAGCACATTCCATTTTATGCCATGGCACACCCCATGTGACCAGCAGCAAACCTCATGAAGACCACTGCACACATCGCTGAAAAACACCGCACAAATCTGCAACCCACAGCACACCGCACTCAGACACACCTCACTGAGAACCACAGCAAATCTCACTGAGACCCACAGTACTATTCACTGCATGCAAAGCACACCCCACTATAAGCCACGCCACACCCAAATCCAACCATCAGCACTCTTCATTGAGACCACTGCACACCTTGAAAGCAACCGCACATGTCTGTGACCCACAGTACACCCCACTCAGACCTAAAGGTCACAGAGAACAACAGCAAACCACACTGAGACCCACAGTGCCATTCACTGGTCCCCAAGCACTCCCCACTTTCAGTCATGACACACCCCTTTCGACCAGCTACACACCTCAATGAGACCATGAACACATCTCTGAAACCTATCACACAAACTGTGACCCAGAGCACACCCCACGGACCCCCAAAACTCCCTGAGAACCACCACAAACATCACGGAGACCCACAGTACCATTCACTGGACCCAATTCATTTGTGTGCTGTAAAGATGTACAGTGATTAAGTGCAAAAATAAATAAATAACTTTAAAAATAAGGAAAATTAAATAAATAAATTTTAAAATATTATATATTCTTATTCAAATCTAAATGTTGCTCATTCACACAGTCTTCTCCTCTATCTACATCCTCATATTTAATAATTTCATCCAGATCACTGGCTGACCTCTATACTAGATCTCATTACTGAGTTACAAACCAATGTTTCTAATTACATGTTTCAAACTTCTTCCTGCCATTTATTAGACATCTCAAACACAGCATGGATTGTCTGGGAAAGGTCTTCACATTTTTTCCATCTTCTCTGTTGAGGATGTAAGCTCCCTTGGAATGCACCAATATTAGCAAGATGTATTCTGGCTAGTAGTAAGAGAAAAGGAAAGGTACTTATGCTAAAACAAAAATGATTGATACTATTTAGCTTTACATCAAAGGAGAAAAACAATATTCCAAGCCAAGCTAGTTTTATCTTATTTGATCTCAATAATTATTACTGTAGAGTATAGGGGATATTTATTTTATTCTTTACTGTTTTATGAATAGCCCAGATTCTTACAAAAATAGACTATCTCCATGCTCACAATTCAGAATCTTGAAAAAGAAAGTTATCAGCCTGAATCACAGGAAGACGCAGTGATGCTAATAAAGGTTCCAGGTTTTGACATTAGTTTTTAGAGACTGAAATTGGTTTTGCATGCTTCCTTCACCTCATGTAGCTAGACCGTGTGTAGCTAGTAAAATCTCACAGCAATTCAAGTAAGTCATTATTAAGGAAAAAGACAACAAAATGGTTTGCTAACTTTTGTGAACTCCCAGGTATGTGGCCTTGCCTCTCTGTCAAAATAATCTATTTTCTGACCTAACCACATTCTTCACTGACAGCTCTTTGTTGCAAATACAAAACACAGTAATGAAAAGTGTGACTAGTTCAACTCTCAGGCTGATTTATAATGACAGTTGTTCTGATACAGGGGAAATGAAGAATAGAGCAGATTCTGTGAAGTGAAAATTCCCAATGATGTTGTTTCCTTGTATTAATTAGGCAGGTGCTGGGTAGTTTTCAGAGGAGCACCTC
The DNA here is from genome assembly GCF_000334495.1 of Tupaia belangeri chinensis. NCBI lineage: Eukaryota > Metazoa > Chordata > Mammalia > Scandentia > Tupaiidae > Tupaia > Tupaia belangeri. The sequence continues at coordinate 2,590,813 of NW_006159692.1, forward strand.
TGAGATCTCTGTTGTGCAGAATTACTTAGTCCTTAAATACTATGCTCTTCTCAGTGAAAGCAATAATACAAATCTTGATTGAGCATCTACTAGGTATAAAGAACAACTCTGCTTGGGCTCCCCTGAGGACCTGCTGACAAATTTTGAGGAATTTTTATATTCCACCAAATTTTTGTTTGTTAAGAAAGAACTGCTTCAGAGGACTTCCAATGTTTATCAAATACTCCGACAAAATTACTTTCTGTAAAAGTCTTACACATTTTACCACTAATGTCCTATTCCATCATTCCCGCAAAACAAACATGTACTTTCCCTGGGTCCTATGTGCATCAAAGAAATTATCCCTATTTTAGCCTAACATTTAAGGTTATCCAGAAATGGAACTGTCTCATCATGCCCTTGGCTTAAGCAATTCTCTCTATATTTTTTTTCTTTAAACATGCAGTTTTTGACAAAATTTCATTTCTGAGCTCCCGAATCTAAGAACCTACTCAAATTCTTTTCTTAGATATCTTGAAGACATCTCAAATTCAATGTGGTTAAAACAGAACTCATCATGTTTAGTAAAATTATCCTTCCACTCATGCTCTCTGCTTCCTTGAGCATTCAGAATCTCAAACCAGAAGTTAAGAGGTTATCCTGGAATCCTTTTCTTTTCTATTCATATTTAGAGCATTGCCACATTCTTCGAATTCTACTAATGACATATGTCTACCATCCTTCCTAACTCTCCATTGCCAACTCTGTTGTCCAAGTTTTTATGCCCTTATCATAGCTCCTCCAAATAATTCATGATAGCTTCACTAATAGTTGCTTTTCTTCTAGTATGTCTCCTTTCCCATCATATAGTCCATATAGTCAGGGATTTGTCTTTCTAATTTATAAATCTGGTTACATCACTACCATTTCCAAAGTTGTTTAATGTTTCTCCATCACTACAGAGTAGGACCTCAGCTCTCTGTGTGGCTTCTAAGGCACTTCCTGTTTCCCTTCTCTCCTTCTTTAATTTCTCTCCCAAATTTCCTAATTTTTTTAATTCTCAGAAAATACCTTCTCTTATTCAAATCTCCATGGTCATGCATATTTGGGTTGTTTCTGGCCTAGAATCTGATCCTTTCTTGTCTATTCATCAAATTCTCCTTTAATCCAGGTCTAAACTCAAATAACATCGGTTGAATGAACTCCTTGACTTCTGAGATCTTAGAATCTTACTTTCCTCTATATGCCTAAGGTAATTAAAATATAATTTTTTGCAACATTTTTTATTTATATGTTTACCTCCTACTGGGTTTTGAGTTCTTTGTAGTAGGATCATTGTGTATACATCTTTGTACATTCATCACTTAAGAGTGTGCCTGACACAGTCAGATTCAATATTTTTAGGAAATTGATGAATAACATGTGTGTGTGTGTCTATATGTGTGTGTGTGTGTGTATATATATATGTATATATATACACACACACATATAAATATATATGTTAAATATATAAATATATGTTTGACACACATATGTATGAATATATATATATATAAATACATGTTAAACATATGATTATATGTTTGAGATTAACTTGAGGAGAAATTGTTTTTATTTTAGCTTTCCTACAATATCACTCATTATTCCAGTAGACTAAGTTGCCTTGGATATTTGATGTTTTAATCCTGCCTCCCTGTTAAGTTCTTCAAAGGCAGTTTTATGACATTTTCTACAGAAAGGAGGAGGTAACATGGGAAGAATAGATGTAGGAAAGCCAAGATGGATTTTGCTTTGATTATCTCCAACGGCCCTGTCAGTTCTGTCCTGTGTATGTCTCTGTCAAGGATCAAGGTAAAAGTGTGTTATTATTGATGAGTTGGTTCATGTCATTTATCAGACAGACCAAATGGTAACATTTTATAAGAAGTGGGGGAAAAGTAAGAACTAGATGAGGAAAATGATATTAAACAAATCTACATCCAACTCAATGTGCAATGCCTCAGTTTCTGAATTGTAATGTTCCTTTTTTTTCTGTCTTTACCCTGGAAATTAGCCCACTGCAGACTCCCAGTTTAGCCCTGGAAGACTTGACAACATGGAAGGTCTGGAATAGGTGTCAAGCTTATTGGGGCTTTCAAACTTCCATGAACAAGACCAAGAACATGAAATGAAATTCAGACAAAGATGATGATTTATATTCTTTAGCTTATTCATAACTAAAGTCTAGAGGATTTATGTTGCAAAAATAACTACTTTGATTATTTATTCAGCTACTTAAAAATGCAAATTACAAGATGTGACATGTAGAATCTGATACTACAGTGTTAGAAAAGATATCACATATATGGAGCTTTCTGACCATGATCACCAGTAGCCTTGTGTTCTGATGTGACACCACAAGGACTAACCTTGGGACATGAGTATCTAGTCCCCCAACCCTGCCTCAACTCAAGCAGCAATATTTTATCTTTTGTATTTGCTTGTTTAATAATGGAGTCTTGTTCAAGATCTTATTTGGTAGAGATAAAATAATCCTCTTTAAAAATTTAAAATATTCTGATCTATTCTAACTCCCTTAATTTATAAATGTGGAATGTGAGATTCAGAATGGTTGAGTGATTGATCCATGAAGTTGATGGATGATGATGAAAATCTATCCAAATCTCTGATGCACATTTTAATTAAGGCAGCATACTGGACATGAGTTTCAGAGCCCAGTTACCTGAATTCAAATCCTACCACTGTTACCTGGCTTTGGGCAATTTAACCATCCTTTCTGGGCTTCAGTTCTCTTTTAAAAACTGGGCCTCAGACTGGTATATATCTCATAATATTCTTTTGAGGAGTAAATGGAAAGTACATAGAAAGTGCCTAGCATAGAGTAAGCATGCAAAATATGTGACTTATTATCACTATAATGTTACTATCATTCTCTATTTCATTAAACTCAAAAACTTCAGTGTTTTTTAGCATGTTACTGTAACAAATAATTATAAACTTAGTGGGTTAAAACAACATGAAACTATTACCTTAAAGTTCTCAGGGTACCAAATCCAAAATGGGTGTCCCTGGGCTAAATTCAAGGTGTCAGCAGATTCGTTTCCTTAGGGAGGCATTAGGGAAGATTCTTTCTCTTGACTTTTCCAACTGCCTGCATGCCTTGGCTTGGGACCCCTTCTTCCATCTTCAGTCAACAGAGTAGCACTATTCCATCTCACTCTTTCACCTCTACCTCGTACAAGGATGCTTGGGATTATATTGGACTTATTCAGATAATTCAGGATAATATTTCTACATCAAAACCTTAAACCTTAGTCACACCTGCCAAAGCCTTTTTGCCATATAAGTAACCTATTTACAGGGATATGTTTGAGGAATGATTATTCTATCATAACAGGGTAATGTAAATATGTAAAACAGCTTTGTATAAAAATAGGAAATTATGGGGCCAGCAGGTGGTATGATGGTTAAGGGTACTAGACTCCCACATAGTTGACCAAGGTTCAAGTTCCAGATCTGGAGGCTTAAATGCATGGGTACAGGTATGCATATGCCCAAAGTCCCAAGAGGAAAAATGGAAGACCAGCAATTGTGCATAGCCACAATATCCCTAGGGGATATTTCTTAGCCAAACTAACACATCTCAGACTTTGCTTGATTGAGATGTTTGGTTTGGGATCCTTGCCCTGTGGCATTCCATGGTTTGGGTAGAACAGTTCAATAGAATATAGAGCAAAGAGGAAAGATGGTGGTTGCCTGAGACTATGCTATGTATGAACCCTTGATAATTCACAGATGTATTTCTCATAGTGAAACAAAATGGTAAATGTCCAGTCAAACTCATGCACTCTGCTTTCTACATGCTTTTAATACCTGGCCTTGAGAAATGACCTAGTTCTTCTCACTCTCTGGGTCTACTTCAGCAGCCAACAACAGCGAGAGTCACACTAACATGTGTTGTGTTCTGTACTCCTATCACACATCTTGTTTTTAGCCATTACACCTGGTTGACTTGGAGATCCTCCAGGAATGGCATCTGTTATCCCTGCCTCCCTTGAAATCCACACCCACAGTTGTTGATCTGCAAATGTGGAAGAAAATTCAAGCTGTACTTGTCTCTGTTGCCTCGTGCTTTGTCACCATATGCCAATCGAATTATATTTTACAGTTAGAGATGAAAAGAAATTAAGAAATGGTTAATGCAAAGATACCATTTTTGGTACCATTGTGGAGGTAAAATAGAAACCTCTGACTTACATCTTTTATTTAATCTGATTGTTATCATTGGACATGGAAAGCAGCTTTTTAAAACAATCAACCATCAGAGGCTCCTCTGAGCCCACTCCTCAGTCACTAAAACGTAAAGTAGTCTTCATAATCAGGAGTGAATGAGAAGCGTACAGAGCAACCAGGCTCTGTGAAATGCTGACATTGAAAGGAAGGGAGGTAAGAAATGATAGGTAGGGAAAAAATGAAATGAAACTGTCAACTGCCCTATGTATAATAGAATGGAAAACAAATCAGGGGTAATATAAAAATTCTTAGATAGGAGAAGAAAAGGGTTTATCTTGGCCCATTTCTGGCTACTAACTTGGTTAAGGATTATTAAAGGTATTGCACTCAACTTGAGTTTATTAGTTTTTACTTATTCAGTAGATGAAAGAAAAAAATTATCATATATTTTTAGAAAAGATGCAAACTCCTGAGTATCATGCCACTGAATCAGCTACTTTGTTGCTAAACCAACATTATTATAACCAGTAAGACACAGTGGGATAGATTTTAGCATAAATGAGGGTTAAGCAGTTGTTTTTTTAACTCTTAGTGTATATGTTTCCGTTTGCTGTTGTATAAAACCACCACAAACTCAGTGGTTTAAACACAAATGTATTACCTTATAGTTCTGGAGGTCAGAAGTTTAAAATGAGTCTTACAGGATTAACGTCAAAGTGTTGATAAGTCTGCTTCCTTCTGGGGGTCTAGTGGAGAATCTGTTTCCTTGTCTTTCTATGCTGTACAGGTCACCTGCATTACTTAATTTGTGGCTCCTTCCTCCATCATCAAAGCTTATCACTCCAAACTCTGCTTCTTTATCACATTTTGATCTAGCTTAGCCTTTCCTGCTTCTCTTGGTAAAAACTCCTGTGATTACACTAGGCCCATCTGGATAGCCCAGGAGATTCTCCCCATCTCAAGTTGTTTTACATAATCATATCTGCAATGCCTCTTGCACCAAGTAAGGTGACATGTTCACAGGTTCTTAGGACCAGAACATGGACATTTGATTGTCACACACAGCAGGCTTACCATGAAAAACATACGGTGTGCTATAGATTTCAATGATTTAATGTAAATAACAAATCATAAAATAAAAATAACATGGACGTTTTTTAGGGAAGCCATTCTTCTGCCTAGCACAGACATATTTGCCAAAGAAGACTTTATGAACTTGAATTTCTACAAGAAAGTCAAGTAATAGAAATTAATTAATAGATCAAGAAATGGTGGAAATTGAGGTAAATTAGAGAGCATAATAGCATTCTAAGGTATTCAACATTTAAAACCCATATGTAATTACCGTATGGGTTAAACAAAAGATGTTTATGGTTCCCACCTGCCTATTTACCATCTTTGTTTTAAACCAAATATTTGCTCTAAATGATCCTGTCTGCCATAATAAAGGCAAATGCTTCCTGTTAATATGGCTACAGGAACTCTACACAGTTACAGGAATATAAAAAGGCTAAAATTCAAGAGTACACAAAAAAGTGGGTCTAGGGTCTATGTTAACTGAGAGACCCACCAAGGACTAATTGGAAGAAATAGTCCAGGAAAAAAGCTGACCATTACTGGAAATACTGCATAAGTAAAAACTATGGCATCCCTATTCCAGAAAGGGATCTCTGGCTTAAAAACAGATGCAAGCCAGCTAACTAGTTTTCAAGGATCATTGTCCCAAATTTTCAACGTAGCTGCACTATAGCTCAAGTTTCAAAGATACAGACAAAGAGAGTAGCAATGTCATACTTCTAGACTCTACCTTAGAGTATTTATGCCAGCCTCTGAAGTTAGGTAAGTGCTATAAGCAATAAAGGAGTTGGGCATAACTATATGAGCTTACTCTCATGATTTATGGAGTCCCAGGTTAAGAAACACACTCTGAAGCCATCTCACAATCAGAACATACATCAAAGTTTTATAATCATACATCAAAGTTTTAGGTCAAGGGTTAGGAAGAAATGTTCCCAGGGAAACCAGTGTCCATGTCCACATATATTTAGTAGATATGCAGCAAGGAGGAGCAAAAGAATGTGTAATAGGTAGGGGAAGACAACTGTGGCATCTCAGATGTGAAGGAAGAAGTAGAGTTCAATTAAATTCAAGTAGACATTCAACTACATGGACTTTGGGTTGTAAAAGGGAGGTCCTATGCCTAAGGAGAAGTTGAGAAAAAGAAAATATTTTACACAAACTTATCAGAAATGTGTGTGGAGACAGGAGAAAGAAAAGAAAGACATAAGGTAACTCAGAGACAGAGAATGTGCTTTATTGAATGCTCTGTATTTAGAGGGAGAAAATATAAATTCTTTTTAAAAATTGTCTATTGTTCAATGCCACTGCTTTCCAACGAGTTTTGTTGATCATTTTCTTGTGTCTGGATGAAATCTCAAAAGCATTAAAACAGCTTCCCTATCACTCACATATAAGTGAATAGTCTTTTGTAACAAAATGCCTCATTTAGTTCAGACTAATATCAAAGTCTATTCTCTTGTGAAAGACAACTTATTTGGATAGCTATAGTAGGTAAGCAGTGTTTGATCACCTTCACTTGAATTTGTTTTTGTTTTCCTCCTCTGTTACTCTCTAGACTACCTCTGTTTTTTTCCAGAGTTTAAGAGAAAGGTGAGAAAAAAGAGACAAGGCAAAGAAGGTTTTACTTGACTGGTATGGTTGCCCCTGACATTAGTGGCAATCAATAGAGACTCTCTTCTCTTGCATGCATGCTATCTCTCTCTCTCTCTCTCTCTCTCTCTCTCTTTCCTTCTCTCTTTCTCATGTTCTTTCTTCCTCTTTCTATCTCCCATAGAACAGTTTTGTATCTTTAGAAATCCCAATCACTTTGGATCTCTCACCTGCTGTTTCCTTGCCACAGAAGGTGCCATCTCGCTTGCTCTCTCTCTCTCTCTCTCTCTCTCTCTCTCTCTTTCCTTCTCTCTTTCTCATGTTCTTTCTTCCTCTTTCTATCTCCCATAGAACAGTTTTGTATCTTTAGAAATCCCAATCACTTTGGATCTCTCACCTGCTGTTTCCTTGCCACAGAAGGTGCCATCTCTGCCACCTCTAACTGGTTGCTCCTGACTCTCCCTTTAAGGCCAGCATGTAACAGTCCACCCCACACATACTTTCCTTCCAGGGAACACTAATCTGTCAGAAAATCCTTTAGGATAGAATCCTTCAAGATGGCCCATGCTTGGCTCCTGCCATAGTTGTCATTTGATCCACATCTGGATTAGGCCATTTTGAATGCAGCCTGTGTTTTTGCTCTCTTGCTGTAAATGGTTCCATTTATGTATTTTTATTTATAATATTTTATGTATAAATCAGGTTCCAAATCCCAACAAATACAGGTTACACATTTTGGATAGTTTCCTACAACACCCCTCAGTAGATGGAAATTCAGAGTTAAATACACCTCTGCTCTTCTTTCCCTCTTCTGCCATCACCCAATTTTAGTATCTGTTCAGATAATCTGTCAGTTGCTGTTGTCAGCCATTGGAACCCCTCCGAGAAACCCTAGATAGAGAGAAAACTCTCAGTTAAAGTCCTGTTTGATTGTTTTATAGATAGATGAATAGGTTATTGATCTCTATCTCTTTAAATAATTGGGTGCTTGCTAACTGACTGGGAAATAATAAATTGGAGCCCAAGAATTCAAAGAGAAGAAAGCAGTGCAGTAGTTTCCAGAATAATATAAAAAAAAAGATAGGCACTAAAATAGGTGATTAATGACAGTAGAGAAGAAAGAAACTTAGAATGATAATGACTAGTATTTGATTTTTAGTTGTTTCTAGATCTGGGCAGGAATACCTTTCATTGCCCCTAGATCTTCAGGGTAATTCTGTCACCACATCAGCACCGATCTAGTGCAGCACTGATTTGTAATAATAAAGAAGAGCATTGACAGTTTCATTTAGAAAAGAAGGGATAAAATATTTGGAACACATAGTATCCATGATAAAGTGATGAGGGCAAGTTCTCAATAATCCAAAACAGGAAGCAACAGGCAACTTTAAGCCAGTGTTTGCCCCTAATCTTGAGAATCTGTAGAAATATGGAGAGTCTTGAACTCTTCCTAGTTATTTAAGTGGGGAACTTGAATTATTTCTTGCAAATGTCAAATAAAATGATGCCTTCAGAACCCTAGGGTATTCAAGATTTCTGAATATGACAGTATTTTCTGTTTCTTAAGATGTATAATATAAATTTGTGGTAAAAAGCATTTGATCAAATTTGAAAATATTTCATAATTATTGAAAAATGGAAGACAACCTAGAGATATTCCAGACTTAAATACCTAGAATAGGGACCAGCAGATGGCATAATGGCTAGGTCACTGGACTCAGACGTAGTCAACCACAGTTTGAGTCTCAGATGCAGTGGATTAAAACTCATGTTGAACATGTGTGTGGGCATGTCCATAATTCCAAGAATAGTGGAGAAGGGATTGTAGCATGGACATCCCATCATCTCCCTGGAGGGTGATTTCTCAATTTCTGTCTCTCTGTCACTCTCTCTGGCAAGTGCATGCACCCTATAGCTAAAATCTCTCTCTCTCTCTCTCTCTCTCTCTCTCTCTCACACCTCACGCCCCTAATCTTGAGAATCTGTAGAAATATGGAGAGTCTTGAACTCTTCCTAGTTATTTAAGTGGGGAACTTGAATTATTTCTTGCAAATGTCAAATAAAATGATGCCTTCAGAACCCTAGGGTATTCAAGATTTCTGAATATGACAGTATTTTCTGTTTCTTAAGATGTATAATATAAATTTGTGGTAAAAAGCATTTGATCAAATTTGAAAATATTTCATAATTATTGAAAAATGGAAGACAACCTAGAGATATTCCAGACTTAAATACCTAGAATAGGGACCAGCAGATGGCATAATGGCCAGGTCACTGGACTCAGACGTAGTCAACCACAGTTTGAGTCTCAGATGCAGTGGATTAAAACTCATGTTGAACATGTGTGTGGGCATGTCCATAATTCCAAGAATAGTGGAGAAGGGATTGTAGCATGGACATCCCATCATCTCCCTGGAGGGTGATTTCTCAATTTCTGTCTCTCTGTCACTCTCTCTGGCAAGTGCATGCACCCTATAGCTAAAATCTCTCTCTCTCTCTCTCTCTCTCTCTCTCACACCACACACACACACACACACACACACACACACACACACACATGTATACCTAGAATAATCCAAGTATGAACTAGGAATCTGCAATTATAATCTGATATAAATGGAGGACAGGAATATAATTTGCTTTCCCAGTAATCCAGATGTCTCTCACAGAGGTATTGCTATGAGTTGAGGGTGGTGTGCAGAGCCAAGTTAGTCCTCATCACAGGGCAGGCTAAGCTAGGCTGAGTTGCAGAGCTTTCTTCACATCAGCCAAGGTCTTAAACCTATGAGTATTCCTGAGACTTATAGGTTGACCTTTAAAGTGATCCTCAGGCTCACTCAAGGTTGATTAATAATCCAGAAAATCTATTTCCTAATTTACAGTAATTCAGATTCAGCTACCAATTTTGGAGCACACTACATGTCAAACATTAATCTTCACTAATGATCTAATTTAATCTTTTGGTCAGTAGTCAATGGATATCCCAGAAGAAAACCTATTCAGAAATATGAGTGAGATTTCAAGAATTTTTTGAAAATTTTGAAGCAAGACAAAGAGACTTGGATGAATTATAGTAGGAATCTCCAGCCCCCAGGTAATGGACTGGTACTGGTCCTTAGTCTGTTAGGAACCAGGATGCAAAGAGGAAATGAGTGGTGGATAAGTGAAGTTTTATCTGTATTTACAGTCACTTCCCATTGATCAAAGTACTGCCTGAGCTCTGCCTCCTGCCATGTCAACAACAGTATTAGATTCTCACAGGAGTACAATCTCAACTATGCATGTAAGGAATCTAGATTTCATACTCCTTATGAGAATCTAATCCCTGATGATCTGAGGTGGAGCTGAGGTGGTGATGCTAGCACTGGGGAGCAGCTGCAAATATTGCATGATAGTGAGTTGTATAGTTACTTCATTATATATTACAAGGTATTAATAATAGGAATAAAGTACACAATAGATGAAATGCCTTTGAATCACCACAAAACCATCCCCTTGACCTGGTTTGTGGAAAAATTCCCTTCCATGAAATCTGTCCCTGGTGCCAAAAACACTAGGGACTACTGATCTATAGAGATTATCTGGAAATAGAAGGATGTTCTTGAATTTTTTTTCTATACATATACCTTCTATGGAACCAGTCCTAGAGCCCAGCCTCTTCCCTATAGGCAGTGCTGAACTTTCACTGACTAAAGTCTTGCTTACTTTTTTAAAAATGTTTTGTTGACAGTTGATGGTCTTCTATCTCCTAAATAGATGCAAACCCTTTCTCATGTCTGATTTCTATAATTTTCTATAATAACAAACTTGACAATTCACTTACAGGGAAATTTCTGGAGCCTTTCTATAAATATATTAGGAGCAAGGTAGAGCGTAACCTGTGGCCTTTCTGTAGCTCTAGGTACTGCATGCAGGGTGGGAGGGAAGAGAGGCATAGATAGAAGAGATTCAAACCTATGAAGATACACTTACTTAAAAGGACTATAAGTTTGATATTTTAATTAATGTATTATTAAATCATTTATGCAATGCCATGTACCGGTTATACAGAGATAAATAAGATTCTACTTTCAAATAACTCATGGGAACTACACACATAAGGAAATAATTTCAATACCATGGACTAAAGGTTAATTGAAATGTAAACATGTTCCATCAGAGAATTGAGGCTTAAGAAATTGTATCTACATGATCAGAGAAGGATTCATAATTAAGGTGAACTTTAAATGCTTTTAAGTTAAGAAGACATGCTTACTGGACAGAAAAATGGGGCCCAATGAGAGGAGAGGATGTGAAAAGGTATTCGGGAGGGCATTTTAGACAAAAGGAACAGTCATAAAACAGAATTTTAAGGAGGTATGAAGTACCTGGTATATGTACAGCAATTTATACTGGAATGGAAATGAGGCTAAGAATTAGGATCACATTTAAATGGGCTGTATTGTTAAGATTAGAAGTTTAACGACTTGGCTGCAGTGCAGTAACAGCACAATCACTCTGCAATGCTGGATCCACATGGAAAACTGGGGGTCAGTTTTCTGGCAACCTGTACACACTGGACACAAACACATGCCTGTGATCTTAGCTGGCTTGGAAGGGCTGGGAGGAATCATGGCATGATACTCCCTTAAGAGTGTCTCTAAATAAATAAATCTGAAAAAAAGTTTGAATCACATTCAGTAGACAACAGGTACATAATATAAGCAATGTCATGGAGTGAACACATTTGTGGCTCCTTTATTTGGTTGTTTTTTGTGATTTTTTTGAGAGAGATTTTTGCTATAGGACATGTGTACTCTCTGGAGAGACAGAGAAACAGAAAGCAAGAAATCACCTTCCAGAGGGGATAGCCACAATGCAATCCTTTCTCCTACATTCTACTCTCAAGATCTTGGACACACATGCACACACACCAAGCATGAGTTTTAAGTAACTGCATCTGGGACTTGAATCACCATCAACTTCATGGGAGTCCAGCGACGTAACCATTATGCCACTTGTTGGTCCCTGTTTGTTTTACTGGAGAGATAGATAGAAAATAAGAAATCAGTCCCCCAGGTGGGGGGTTGGGGAATGCCCACACTGCAATCCCTTTTCCTCCATACTCCTCTTAGGATTCTGAGCACACACACATACATGACAGGTGTGAGTTTTAAGCCACTGAGTCCAGGACTTGAATTGTGGTGAACTCTGTGGGAAACCAGTGAGGTAATCATTATGCCATATGGTGATCCCTATATTTGTATTTTTTAAATACTACTTTTATAATATTATAACTTGTGAAGGCTATTTTATTGTGTATCTGCTAATTGAAATTAATATACAAATAAAAGTATTTAGTTTCAGAAAGTATGTTATTCTTTCTCAATGTGCTCACAAATATTACTTCAATAATACAATAAATATTTTTGTAGTATATTATCTTCCATTATTGTAGTCTTTCCTGATATGCCAGTAGCTTAATATATAGTATATACCTCTGTGTAGTGGAAAGTGGGCTTAACCTAGAAAAAAGAAAATGACTCCGGTCCTTTCTCGTTGGATGTCCTTAGGCGAGTCACTTAACTTTTCTGAGTCAAGTTTATAATCAGAGAAATGGAATACCGATTTTCTGGTTGTTGTGAGGATTAAGTTAATTAAAAAGTGAGATAGCATTTGGACTTAAAGGACTTTCTAAAAGTGCAAACATATATATGCATAATTTATATAAGTGTATGTGTGTGTGTGTGTGTGTGTGTGTGTGTGAGATCCCTTCCTCCCCGGGGTCACCTCCACTAATTTCAATTTATGAACTCCAGGATGCAGTTAGGCAATGGATAACAAACCCTGCTGTCTCTGACCTGGCCAAGAAAAATGTCTGCCTTTCCTGGATTAAACCATTAAGGCTCAGAAGGTAGTAACCAGTGATGGAGCTAGTGTTGACACCTGAAATCCTACAACTGTACATTTTCATAAAACAGAAATGGTCCTCTAAAACAGCTTCCTAAACAGCAAGCTGAAACCACATTCTAAGTTAAAACTTACAGGAGAGTGGTTCAGTAGTGTGAAAAGATCTTCAGATTTTTCTTGATCTGCAGATGACTGCTTTACTATTTAAGTAAAAGAGAAAATCTGACCCAGCCCCAAGTGTGGTGGTTAAGGCTACTGGATCCTCCATGAATGACTGCATGGTTCTGGACGGTGCATATGCCTGCCCAAAATTCCAACAAGAGGAAGAGGTGAAGGAGGAGGGATTGTGGTGTGATCATTCTCCATGGGTAGCAGGGTGCTTTCTCACTTTCTTTTTCTTTCTTTCTCTCTCCAATGAATGCTTGTACTTTCTAAAATATTTTTAAAACATGAAAAGAAAAAGAGAAAATATGATGGTAGAGTACATATGGGACCAGCAGATGTGTGATGGTTACATTGCTGGATTCCCACAAGGCCAACTGTACTTCAAGTCCTGGACCTGGAGGCTTGAAACTCACACTGGGCACATGTGTATGTGTGCCCAAAATACAAGAGGAGGATGAAGGAGAAGGGATAGCATCAGGGCCATACCCCTGGGGCATGATTTCTCACTTTCTGTCTCTCTCTGTCTCTCCAGCAAGCAAAGTGCTTGTAGCAAAAATTTAAAAAAAAAAAAGCGGGAGCATATATATTCCAACTTATTTTCCTTTCATAAAAGATGTTAGGTCTCTTTCTTATGGCAAACTATACTGGAAATTGATAACTTTTTTGGGTGCTATCTATTAATACAAGATTTACTTGAAATAAAAGAAAAATTGACTGAATGATAGTCCAGTAAAGAGAAATATGTATATTCTTTTATTAAGCTATATGAACTTTGTGATGAAGTTGAAAACTTCATAGCTCTAGATAAACCTGACAAACATAAGCAAAAAAAGATAATAAAAACTTTTCATAGTGCACAAAGCCTCATTTCTTAACAATAGACTTTTGTATTTTCTACTTGATAAGATTCCAAGACTAAATTGAATAGGATAAATAAATTTACATTAGATCATTCAGGTGGAAAATGGGAAATTTCTTAATTAGAATTATAATAGGAATTCAGAGTCAGAAGTTTCATTTCAGAAATATAGTAAACTAGATAATCAAACCCATCTCTTTCTGAAGAAAACTAAATATACTCTATAAGATGTATTTTTAAAAAAATTCTCGACAGCATAGAAGAGTTGAAAATATAGTAAAATATCAACAGGTCAAATTCTAAAATAGAACATGAATTCTAAATGTAAGTAGAACACCAAAAGTGCTTTTGCTCCTGTGGCATTTACCAAACCTATGCAAATTAAACTTTAGATCTAACAACTTTAAACAGAAGAAAAAAAGGTATCAAAACCCAGAGCTTTTCCATGTAGGAAGACCAGTAGGAGAGCTTCCTCATATCATGATTGAACCCTGGAAGAACAGCCCTTCAGGTAAAAATGAATCAGAATTAAACATGTTAAAACACTGGACATTTCCACATGGTCAACCATATTTCAAATCCCAGACCTGGTGGCTGGCTTTCTCTCTCTCTCTCATCAAATTAAAATGAATGAATGAATGAATGAGTAAATATTATTAAAAAAGAAAAAATATGTGCCCTCCTGGGACCAGTAAGTGACATGGTGGTGGTGAAGTCATGAGATTTCTATATGGCTGACCAGGGTTAGAGTCCTGGACCAGAAGCTTGAGATTCACACTGAGCATGTATGTGTGTGTGCATATCCCAAATCCCAAGAATAAAATGGAGGAGAAGGGATTGTAGCACGCCCATCCTCCTTGTGAAGCTGAGGAAGGGGTGGGGGGGAAGGTATGTCTGCCTCTGTCTTTCCCCAGAGCACATGCTCTATAACAAAGCAAAACAAAAAAAGTGGTCTCAGTTATAAGGACAGTTTCATTGCCTAGAAAAAGAAAATGAACAAAAGTACGCACACAAAATATTAAAAAACAAGTAGCCATAAGCCACTTGCCAGTAGATTTGCATCTACAAATTACAAAATCTTGGTCATCAAAAAAGAAAGAAACACTGACTAGCTATGTTACTGAACTCCCATGTAGTTGACCATGGTTCGAGTCCCGGACCTGGTGGCTTAAACTCACACCGGATGCGTGTGTGTGCATGCCCAAGATCCTGAGAGGAGAAGGGATTGCAGGCATGGCCATGCCTCCTGGGGGGTTATTTTTCGCTTTCTATCTCTCTGTCTCTCTCTTTCTGGTGAGCACACACACCCTATAGTAAAAATCTCTGTAAGGAAAAAAAAAAAAAAGAAAAGAAAAGAAAGAGACAAAGAAACAAAAAAAAAGAAACAAAAAAATTTGAAAAGCTCCCAGGTAAGATTTTCCCCCAGGATCTTCCAGAAGGGAAAAATAAACCCTTTCTGGAAGAACTACTCTTTATCCTAAACATCAGAATATCATTACCAATAAGTATTTTAAAGACAGAAAAAAAAAATCTAAGGATACATGGAAACCTTGAACCTCATCAATAGAAATAAAAGACAACAGAAACAGATCCACAAAGATTTCTGATATTTGAATTAGAAGAATAGATTGAAAATTAACTATACTTAAAATGTTGAAGAAATAAAGACAAACTTGCGAATATACACATAGAAAAAAGTATAAAAAGTGACCTAGTGACATTGAAAAAGAACTAGAATGTCTAAACATTATAAGCACAATAATTAAAATTGAAAGCACAACGGTGGTGTTTGACAGCAGATTAGACAGAGTTTAATAGATAATCACTCACTAGGAAAATAAGTGAGAATGAATTTAAAAGAACAAAGCTCTGAGAGACATGAAATTGAAAATACGTGAAAGTAACCTTAACAGAAATGGAAACCTGCCGAGGAAGTCTATCATATATTTAATCAGAGATCCAGAATGTAAGGAAAAAGTAAATGAGGTAAATGCAATGTTTGAAGAAACAACAGCTGAGAATTTTCCAAAACTGAGGGAAGACCCTAACTACAGATTCAAGAAACCAGAGTAAGATAGATTTTTAACAATTCACATTATGGCAAACACATTAGGGTAAAACTTCAAAATCCGAATATAATAAAATATATTAAAAGGTTAGACGTAAAAGGTTTACTTTCAAAAGGGCAGTAGTTAGACTGTGAGCTAACTTAGCAACAGCAACAAGAAAAACAGAAGATAATTTAGTATATTAATCCAATTAATATATTAAATTGGTTAGTTAATATAGTAAATGGATAATTTAAAATTCTTAACCCAGAAACAAATATATGTCAAGACTGACAACAAAATAAAGATATTTATAAAGATATTTCAGTCAGACAAGATGTGTCTCAATCCCCTTACCAAAAGAAAACAAAACAAAATATGCACATTGAAGAGAAGAATAGTGATCCCAGATGGAAGATAGAGATACAGAGACATGAAGAATATAATATGGTCATTAAAGTTGTTATTCTTCTCTGCCGTCTATTGTTACTGTTAAGAAATTTTAACTTCTTTGAAGTCGACCATCTTTGTTCTCTGAATAGATTTTAGATTTCTCTTAGTTGTTCTACAGTTTTATTATAGCACTGTTGAGTGTGGGCTGCTATTTACTTATTCTATTTGCTACACATCTGGCTTCTTGAATTTGTGGATTAGTGTGTTTCAGCAGTTTTAGGAGAGTTTTGGCAATTATCTTTTTGAAAATTCTGTATTTCTTTACAACACATTATTGTGTGTTGCATGATCAGAAAAATATATGTATCTAGCATATAAGAAGAATTCTCAAAACTAAGCAATAAGAAACCTGAGAGAGTAAAATGATGTGAGCAGACACTTCATCAAAGAAGACATATGAAGCACAATGTGAACATAGAAAATCATTAATCGGGACCAGCAGTTAGCGTAATGGCTGTGTCGCTGGACTCCCACATAGTTGACCATGGTTCGAGTCCCGGACCCAGTGGCTTAAACTCATGCTTGACGTGTGTGCATGTGTGCCCATGATCCCGAGAGGAGAATGGAGGAGAAGGGATTGCGGCATGGTCATCCTCCCTGGGGGGGTGATTTCTTGCTTTCTGTCTCTCTGTCTCTCTCTGTCTGGCTGGCGAGCACACACGCCCTGTAGCAAAAAACCTCTCCCCCAAAAAAGAAAATCATTAATCAAGCTGGCTGGTGGCAAGCTGATTAAAGGTTAAGGCAGCTGAATTGCTCATGGTTAACTACATTGTTTGAGTACTGGACCCCAGGGGCTTGAAAAAACACCAGGTACATGTGCATGCCCAAAATCCTGAGAAAATAATGAAGACGGGATTGCAGCCTGGCCATTCTCCCATGCCAGGTAGATGAGATACTTTCTACATTGTAAATTTTAAAAAGTAATCATATTGCAATGTTCTTAAACATATATACACAGATTACAGTTTATGTCTTTTTATACTGGTAGAAAAATAACTACGTAAATTGTAATGCAAAATTCTAATTCCTTATTCTTTCATGTTTGGGAACTGCAATAAAACATAAAATGTCTCAATTTGTTTTACATACCTCTTAACCTCTTTTCCATACTTTTATCTTTTTGTTTCTCTGTGTTGCATTTCTGGTCATTTCTCTTCATTTATCTTCTAGTTTACTAATTCTTTCTTAGACTAATTCTAACTTACTGTTAAAGCTAATCTTTTGAGTTTTCATTTTAATTAATTTTGGATATAGAAGGGTTAGTTGGTTTTTATAATAAGGCCAAGTTTTTTTCTGTTTGTTTGTTTGTTTGTTTTTTTGAGAGTTTTTTTTTTTTTTTGCTATAGGGTATATGTGCTCGCCAGAAAGAGACAGAAAGCAAGAAATCACCCCCCCAGAGGGGGATGGCCATGCTGCAATCCCTACTCTTACATTCTCCTCTCAGGATATTTGGCACACACGTACACACACCTGACATAAGTTTAAGCCACTGGGTCCAGGACTCAAACCGCAGTCAACTACATGGGAGTCCAAGGACAGAGAGCCATTATGCCAACTGCTGGTCCCAATAAGGTTAACTTTTAATTGTTCCCATTTTCCACAGGTATTTTCAAACCTTACTCTTGTTTATGCATAGGTATATATTGTTTTGAAATAGGTATCTAATATTTTCAATATTTGAATGTTTGTAGACTTGAAATTTTTTTCTTATTTCTACTGGTGGTAGCTCATAAGGTATTTTTTTCTGCTTGGTAATCTACCAATACTACCTCACTGTTTTAAAAAATATTTATTTGGAGACCAGCAGTTGATATAATGGTTATGTCACTGAACTCCCACATAGTCAACTGTGGTTCAAGTCCCAGAAACTCACACTGGGCATGTGTGCATGCATGCCCAAAATCCCAAGAGGAGAATGGAAAAGGGATTGCAGCATGATCATACCTCCTGGAGGGTCATTTCTCATTTTCTGTCTCTCTGTCTCTCTGGAAAGCACATGTGCTCTATAGCAAAAATCTCCCCCCCAATTCTGTATATGTGTGTGTGCATGTATGTGTACGTATGTATATATACACATGTGCATGTATGTACATACACACATACACTCATACACAAACACACACATATGTATATATACATGTACATACATATACCTATACATAAGCACATGTGTATATATACATGTGTGTATATACACACACACATACATACATATATATATATACACACATACGAGCAATTTGAAGCCTAAAATGAAGTGTATTACTCCAGAGAAATTCTGCTATTGTGTTTGCATCAAGAAACACTATCAACTTGTGACTACAATAAACTAAATGTATAGCTTGGAAATTTTTAAACTAATCAGAATGCAAATTAATCTGGCATGAAAACCTATTTATGGGTAAGTCTGTGGCCAACAATTTCCAATAATTATTTCTTCCTCTCTTAAATTGTAAGGCAAGTTTTAGAACTTAGATGTTCATGGAAGCCATGTCTACTTCCATGTCACCTATATTCTTTTTATATAGCTACTCAGAGGCCTCCATTTAATGTAGGGAGAGCTTTCTAGGATCCATTTCTGGATCTGAGGATTTGAATTCTGTTTCTTTCACCTTCCAGGCTGTCTACATCAAAATTCTGGTTGCCCAGTTCCCTGTAGATAAAAGCAACTTGGATGTTTAGTTTACTTTTCTAGATTTTTAACTATCCCTTCTATTTTAACCAGGTAATTCTTACTATTCTAGCAGGGTTTTTATTATTATTATTATTATTTTGGTAGTATAATTATTTTTTCCAGCAGTTATTTTTTATGATGTGTGTGATATGTGTATGGTAGTCGAAGGGCAGTGGAGTGAGCTGAAAACTTAAGCCATCACTATTGAAATTGAGGTTTGCAATATACATACACAATTTGTATTGGTTGACTGATTTTGGTTATAGATCAAATCACATGTGTGGTTTGTTACCTGATAACCTTGAAGACTGTTGTAAATATCAAGATAACCATTTTCAGTTTGCTGGGTTTTTTTGTCAAACATGTAACATTTGACCATTTAAAAACTGAAAGTAAAGCTGCACAAAAGAAACATCAAAGTAATTAATTATTTTTCTAAGGTCATCTACAAATCCCATCCCCATAGTAACCTAAGTATGTGTCTAGATTTCCTCGGAGGCACTTTATATTTTGCCAGACCATGAATTTTCAAAGCAACACTTTAGGCATTTATTTTGCAATTAAATCAATTGCTTCATTGTTAACCCAACTTTCACTCTGTCCTTTCAAAGAATTTTTAAAACACACTGATGAAAAGCAAAGTAAAACATTTTTTTTGCAGAACTAGTTATTTACAAGGAAACAAAATTAACCACTTCTGAAATGTCAACACTATAATGTACAAATAGCATGTTTCTAAATACAATTGTTAACTTTTATAAAATGTGGCAAATTTCTACTGGTAGTAATAACACTATGATTTGTTATTTATTCTTCCTCAATGAAACTAAAGACTTGGCATAAGTCAGTGTCTCTGGCTGGTATTCACATTGTATAACAAATATTGACAGAGACTGGAATATTTCAAAAAATGCTTACGCACACAAACGAATACAGGGCAAGGTGAGTATAACTGGATCAATACCTCTTATTACCCCAAATCGTAACTCGTTTCTTTTTTCCATTTTTTCTGGTCTGTTCTATTCTCTCTCTATCACCTATGGTTATGAAAAATAACAAGAGTAAATCAACTATTTAAAAAGTCTCTTTTATGTTCTCTTATGGCTTATATATTTTAATTTACCCCAGACTTCTACAAATCTACCTAAGACAACTCAAAGTAATTTGAGGTATTATAACATATATATATATATAATCTCACCTATTTATATCATTCCAAACATACTATTCATCACCAAGAAATGTAAAGCATCCTAGAATAATCTGTAAAACAAAAGATCTAGAACTTGTCAATATTCATGGTCAAAAGCAAAACAAACCTGGGCTCAAATACTGATGAATTGTGGGCTCTTAGATAAGTTATTGACATTCTACATAGTAGTCAGATTTAGTAAGAAAGATAGAAATTGCTCAAGGTATTGCAAGTAGACGGGATGGAATACAGAGAGTGCAGAGTTACAAAACCATTGGGATGACCAGTAAAGCCAGGGTCAAGAAAGTCACTGTAAATGTTCAAAAAATAAGGAGTGATAGGAATCACAGGAAACTGCCACTTCAGAGAGCACAGGAGGACATGAGGAAGCCACTCATCAAAGCCCATGTCTGTCACCTGTGTAGTTCATGTGCCCATGTCACTGCTTCAGGCAAGTGCCTTCGTTACCAGCAGATAACATGGTACCTCGCTGGTAGAAATTCTAGAGAATGTAGTACCCAGGCTTTCAGTCTCTGAAATACAGTAATGAGAGAAGTGGAAGGAAATGTTGCTAAATTGTCAACAAAAAGTCCAGCATATTTTATATGCCTTGGCGTCTTCAAATATATATAAAAAATATTATCAGAAGTAAATTAAGATTCTGGACTGAACACCTGATCCAACATTCTCTTTTGCATCAACTCCACTAAAGTAAGGG
Source organism: Tupaia belangeri chinensis (assembly GCF_000334495.1). Classification (NCBI taxonomy): domain Eukaryota; kingdom Metazoa; phylum Chordata; class Mammalia; order Scandentia; family Tupaiidae; genus Tupaia; species Tupaia belangeri. The sequence goes on from NW_006159692.1 coordinate 2,611,693, forward strand.
AAAAGGTACATGCACATAAATATGCACAAAAATCTATTAAGATACAGGTTATCTACACACATATAGATACCAATAAAGCATATCAGAATAGGGACACAGACATTCTGAAGTCTTTCAATGATAAAACAAACAAATACAGATGGAATCAAATTGATAACAGCTGTGAGAAATACAGCTTAAATAAATTCAGGACAATATCACTGTAAAGACTGAAAACAGAATCTGAATGGAATTGAACTAAAAAAAAACTGAAGTTTTCTAGAAAATTAAGATAAAGAACTAAGATCAGAAAAATAAGACTAGACCTCTTCACCCTTGCAATGAAAAACAAACAGCAAGTTCTTGACGTGTTTTTATGTATTTAATTAGAGATATGGGACTGGGATACTTTTTCGTCACTTAAAAATAATTTTTGTGTAATTTAATTTTATAGTAATTTTTTGTATTAATATCTGTCTTTTTAAAATTCACTGCCTGGCAATAGAATGCTTAATAAATAAATTAGCAAATAAATGCTTTAAAATACATTACCTTTGATAGTGCTTACAAAATTAAACAAAAAAAAACCCTTATGTATTTTTAAACTATTTGAGGGGAGTTTAACAAGTCAACTGAGAGGATGCATGTGTGTACACAAATGTATTTATACATTTATGTGATTTTAAAATAATTCAAACTGTAGTCTATGTATAAGAATAAAGTCATAATAAGCTCTTAAAGAAGTTAAGAATATATATGCTTTAGAGTTTGAATTCTTAACACTACTTCAGGATTATTTGTGATAGTTGTATACTGTTTTCTTACCTTTTGAAAGAAAGGGGAGAGATATAAAGGAACAAAGCTTTGAAGGCATTTTCAAAGGAGACAACATCTCTGCCTCTTGAAATGGTGGTGTGTTAATCTGGTGCCAAAATAGGATTAAACATGATAACAAGTTACTACCAGAAATTCCTATGAGAGAAATGGAAGGGAATCAGAAGCGAAAGACACTCAGCCATGAAACAAATCTAACCCCAAGTGAAGGAGAGGAAGAAGAAAATTAGGTGAAGTATTCTAAATTACTGTGCATCTAAGAAAGGTTTGTCAAAGCCACTGTGGAGTACAAAGCCAAAATGCCCTTGGCTAGAGAGGAGGCTGTGGAATGGGGCTGCTTGAGTACTGCTGCCTAGAGCAGTGTTTGGCTGTGAGTCACCTGTGTGAAGCAAGGGGCAAATACTGTGATCACACTCAGCCTCTGATCAACTAGGTTCCCAGGAGCTGAAAGTTCACTTCATCCATTCTCATAGTCTTCACATAGAGAAATGAACAGTTATGCCAAGCAGAATTCATTCTTATGCAGATTTCCCTTTGGGGAACTCTCTGGCACCTTTCTGCAGTCTAGGACATGATTCTGAGGCAGATTTCAATTTTAGTGGGGGCTAGTACTCTTTTTTCATCTTGAAGGCTCAGTCCTCAAATATTTCTCTCATGATTCAAAGAAGTTGTATGAAGTAAGTTAGATGTCTAACCAAAACAAGAAACAAACAAAACAGAACTTCACTTTTTCTTTCCCAGAAGTATATGTTTGGGAGGTGTTATGGATTGAAGTATATCCCCCTGCAAGAGATAAATTAGAGTCCTAACCCCTAATATCACAGAATGTAACATGATTTATAAATAGAGTCTCTCTAGATGGTCATCAAGTTAAGATGAGATCTATAGGGTTGGCGCTAATTCAGTATGGCTGAGGTCCCTATTAAAAGAAGTTTAGGCATTCAGAGCCAAGATGGCTGACCCCACCCTGGCTGACTTTCCTCCCTATAAAACAGAACCAAAATTAAAGAGTGAACTTGTCATATTTACCCACAGGTATAGAGGTAGAATGTCAGAATGCAGTAGGCATGTGCTGGAGACACCACAGCACAGAGATTCACAATGGTCTTGTAAGGAAGAACTGTAAGTGCTTTACATACACCATGCTACCCTCCCCCTCACTGGGAGTGGCTCAGAGACAAAGGAACTTCTTGCAGCAAAGAAACGGTGAGCAGAGGGTTCCCAGCAGCCACTGCTGTTAACACACTCACCTAGAGTCTTTGCTATGGGTGGTTTCCTCAGTCCATAGCCCTTAGGCCCAGTTTAAGGAACTGCCAAGGAGTCCAAATCTCCACATAGCCTTCAAGAGAGAACACAGTCCACATTTTGTCCTTTCCACCCAGATCGCTGCTGTGTGATGCCATCTTGAGATTCTGCCCACCCAAGGTGGCCCCTAGATAACACCCAGTTGTGTTCCATTCATCAGCTGTATCTTTATCTATTCATGCCATTAAGCCAGGCTGCCCACCAGCACTGGCACCTGTCTATTATATTTCTGGACAGTAGTGGCTTTGTCTGTCTGGACCACTAAGTCAAGTCTCAGACAGCAGAATAACCTCACAATCCCCTACAGTCTCAACCACTGAGGCACCCACAGACATTGTTGATGTTGCATTCAACTGAAGAACCTGTGAAGACTACATAACTACATTCTTCCAGAATTAAAACCAATGCATCCTTCCCAACCGGTATCCTAAAACCCATCTCCAAGGGAAAGTCTTCCTGAGGAAAGCCACACTATAAAATTAGTAAAGGCATTTGGTCTACCAGATGCACAAATATCAATGTAAGGGCATAAGAATCATGAGCAAGGTAATATGGCTCTGCCAAAAGAACACAATATTTTCCCAAAAAGTAACCAAAATAAGAAAATTCTCGAAATACCTGAAAATCAATTCAAAATAATAATCTTAACATGACTCAGTGAAGTACAAGATAATTCAGATAAACAACTCCACAAGATCATCATATGAATGAGTAATTCAACAAAACTGAAGACATCATTAAAAAGAACCAAATAGCAGGACCAGCAGGTAACATGGTGGTTAGGGCACTGGACTCCCACATAGCCAACTGCAGTTTAAGTCTCCGACCTGCTGGCTTGTTTTTTCACTCTCCTCTCTCTCTTTCTCTGTTTCTGTCTGGTCAAATTGAAGAATAAGAAGAATGAATTAAAAATTAAATAAAATAATTCTTTTAAAGAAAGAACCAAATAGCAATCCTGGATATAAAGAATTCAATAAATGAAATTTTAAAATGCAGTATCAGCAACACGTTATGTAAAGAGGAAAAAAGAATCTCGGGAGACAAGCAGTTGGCATAATGGCTGTGTTGCTGGACTCCCATTAGTCAACCATGGTTCGAGTCCTGGACCCAGTGGCTTAAACTCACGCCAGGCAGGTGAGCATGCATGCCCAAGATCTCTAGAGGAGAATGGAGGAGAAGGGACTGCAGCGTGACCATACCCCTGGGGGGAGGGGGGTGATTTCTCCCTTTCTGTCTCTCTCTCTCTCTCTTTCTGGTGAGCACACGTGCTCTATAGCAGAAACCTGTCAAAAAAGGAAGAAGAAGAAAGAAGGAAGAAGGAAGAAGGAAGAAGAAGAAAGAAAGAAGAAAGAAGAAAGAAGAAAGAAGAAAGAAGAAGGAAGAGGAGAGGGAGGAGGAAGGGGATGAGGGGAAAAGGGGGAGGAGGAGGGGAAGAGAGGAAGGGGGGAGGAGGAGGAAGAAGAGGAGGAATCTCTAAACTTAAAACAGAATACTTAAAATAATCCAGTCAGAAACAAAGAAAGAAAAAATAATTTGGATAACTAAGAAATCCTGGGACCAGCAGTTAGTGTAATGGCTATGTCGCTGGACTCCCACGTAGTCGACTGCAGTTTGTGTCCAGAACCCGGTGGCTTAAAACTCACAACAGGTGCGTGTGCGTGTGTGCCCAAGATCCCGAGAGGAGAATGGAGAAGGGATTGTGGCGTGGCCATCCCCCCTGGGGGGTAATTTCTCACTTTCTATCTCTCTGTCTCTCTCTGTCTTTCTGGCAAGCACACGCGCCCTATAGCAAAAACCTCTCCCCAAAAAAAGAAAAAAGAAATAAAAGAAATCCTGAGTACTAGGTTCATATCCTGTGACCTCCCTGAGTATGCAGGGCACATGCAAGATTACCTATCATCTAGGTCAGCTGAGACTGGAGGTGGATTGTTGTGTGAATACCTTGTTAGAGGTCGGTCACTCTCAATATATCATGGAATAAATAAATAGGCTTTTTAAAATAGCCTTAATTTAAAAAAATAAAAAGACATAAACTGGCTTAATAATTAGAAAACAAGATCCTACTGTGTGTTGCCTACAAAAAAATTGTCATCATCTTTAAGGACATAGATACATAGAGTGGAAGGATGGAAAAGGACATTACATGCAAATAGAAATCAAAAGTGAACAGGAATAGCTACACTGAGTTCAAGTAAAATAGACTTCAAGGCAAAATCCATAAAAAGATCAAAGGTCATTATATATATCACCCCATCATGCAAGATATACTTAGAGGAGTCCTATATTTGGAAGGAATCAATTCAGCAAGAGATTATTAACAACTGTAAAAATATATGCATCTGATACTGGAGCACCCAAATATACAAAACAAGTAATACTAGACCAAAAAAGACAAATAGATACCGGTGCAATAGTAGTTGGGGATTTCAACACCCCACTCTCAGCATTAAAACAGATGATCTAGATAGAAAATGAACATGGAAACATCAGAGTTAAACTTCACCACAGACCAAACAGACCTAATAGACATTTAGGAATAGTTCATCCAATAGCTGTGGCACTTACCTTCTTTTCATCAGCACAACCATCATTCTCCAGGATAAATAGTACAAAATATTAAGTCACAAAACAGCATCAAGAAATTTTTTTATGTTTATTTTTTTTATTTCATGTTCTTTTATATAGTCAATCACATTATTTAGCTTACAAAGTGAATATTCCAACATGTGACTTCTGACTATAAAAAAAAAACCTAAAAATCAACAACTAAAGAAACTAGAAATATGTAAACACATGAAAACTAAAGAGTGTGGTCCTGAACTCTTACTAGGTCAATAAGGAGATTTTAAAATGTTCTAAAAACAAATAAAAACAAAATATTAATATAATATAACAAAACCTATGGGATATAGCAAAAAAATAAATAAATAAATTACCAAGAGGGACTTTTATAACAATACATGTCAGATCAAAAAAATAGAAAGATGAGAAACTAAAGATGCATCATAAGAAATAAGGAAAGCAGGGTCAACAGATGGCTTAGTGGTTAAGGCAATGGACTAGCATATGGTAGACTGCAGTTTGAATCCTTGATCTGGTGGTTTGAAAATAATGCCAGGCACATGTGAGGGCTTGCCTACAATCCTGAGAGGAGAATAGAGAAGAAGGGACTGCAGTGTGCCCATCCCCCAGGAGAGTGGTTTCTCACTTTCTGCTCTCCGTCTCTGTCTCTGGCAGGTATACATGCCTATGGCAAAAACCTAAAATAAGAAGAAAAACAAGAAACTAGGAAATCAAGAATAACTAAATCCTAAAGTGACAGAGGGAATAATAAATTAGAGCAGAAATAGCTAAAATAGTGATCAACAATCAATGTAAAAGGTCAATGAAACAAATAATTGCTTTTTCGAAAGAATAAACAAAATCAACAAGCCATTAGCTAAGCCAGGAAAAAAAGAAAAAGACACAAATAAATAAAATCAGAGATTAAAAAGGAGGCATTACAACTGGTGTACATAGATGCAGAAATCCTCAAGAAAATACTACCAAGTCAAATTCAACAACATATCGAAAAGATTATACATTAATAACAAGTAGGATTTATTCCAAGGATGCAAGATTGGTTCAACATACACCAATCAATAAACATTACATATCACATCAACAAAATGAAAGATAAAAATCACATGACTATATCTATTGACATGGAAAAAAATCATATGATAAAATACATCCCTTTGGGATTATGGCTCTCAACAAATTAGATATAGCAGAAAAGTATTTCAACATAATAAAGGCCATATATGACAAACACAAATCCGGCATCACACTGAATAGGGAAAAGTTAAAAGATGTTCCTCTAACAACTGGACAAATACGAAGATGTCCACTTTTCCCACTCCTACTAAACATAGTATAAGAAGTCTTAGCTAAAGCAATCATACAAGAGAATGAAATTAAAGCCCTACAAATTGAAAAGGAAGAAGTCAATTGTCCCTGTTTGCAGACAATATGATTTATTATTCACAGAAATAGAAACAAAATTTATAAATTCACATGGAGTCACAAAAGACCTGAATAATCAAAGTAATTCTATGTTCCAAGTCCAAAACTGGAGGCATCACACTACCTGACTTTAAAATATACTGTAAAGGCTAGTAGCAAAAATAGCATAATACTGGCAAGAAAACAGACACATGGACCAATGGATCTGAAGAGAGAACCCAGAAATAAATCCACAAGCATACAGCCAACTGATTTTTGACAAAGATCCCACAAAAACAATCCTTGGACAAAGAACAATCTCTTCAATAAATAGTTCTGGCAAAATTGGGTATCCATATGCAGAAAATGAAACTAGTTCCCTCTCTCACCATATGAAAATGAACCAAATATGGATTAAATACTTCAAACTAAGGAATTACTACAACAAATTACAGGAGAAATTATTTAATACATTAAGCAAAGATTTTTAAAATAAGACCTCAAAAGCATGAACAACAAAGGAACCAGCAGTTAGTGTAATGGTTATGTCGCTGGACTCCCATGTAGTCGACCGCGGTTCGCGTCCCGCACCCGGTGGCTTAAAACTCAGGCCGGGCAAGTGTGCATGCGTGACTAAGATCCCGAGAGGAGAATGGAGGAGAAGGGATTGTGGCGTGTCTATACCCCCCTGGGGTGGTAATTTCTCACTTTCTGTCTCTATGTCTCTCTCTGTCTGTCTGGTGAGCACACACACCCTATAGTGAAAAAAACCTCTCCAAAAAAAAAAAGCATGAGCAACAAGAGCAAAAACTGACAAATGGGATTGCATCATACTAAAAAGCTCTGTACAGAAATGGGAATAGTCAAACACAGTGAAGAGACAACCTACACAATAAGAGAAAATATTTTCAAGTTACACATGCAACAAGGGATTAATAACCAGAATATACAAAGAACTCACCAAAAAGAAAATAATGTGATTTTAAAATGAGTAATATATTTAAATAGAAAGTCTAAAATACATATATGTGTGTGTATGTGTATATGTATATGTGTACAAGTGTATCTGCACACTATCTCTTTTTTTGAAATTTCACTTAACTTTATTTTTTTACATTCAATTTTGTGCATCTTTACAGCACACAATATGGATTCCCCTAGCATGCATACACTGAACATTAGTCCAGTCAAAGATAATACCATATACATTATCATCAGCAGATAGTCATTCATTTTGGTGCTCATTAAATGCATTGTTTCCTTTTTCCCCCTTGATTCCCTCCCTTTCAGCACTCTCCACAGTCTATCCTCCTACCACAATGTGTCTAGTATATACAGTTGTTCTCAATGCCTTTATGAAATCTTTCAGTTTTTGTCATAGAGTGCTGATATTTGGTATATATTGATTGAGGACATACATGCTTCTCTTTCTTAGTCTGGCTTGCATCACTCGGCATCAAGTCTTCCATATGTATCCACTTTCTATCAAATGTCAGGGTCTCAGAGTTTTTTATGGCCAAGTAGTATATTGTAGTGTATATGTGCTATACTTTTTCAATCCATTCATCTGTTCTGGGACATTTGGATTGATTCCATGTTTTAGCAATTATGAATAATGGTGCAATCAACATGGATGTGCAAGTACTTTTCCAACTGAATGTATTCCTATTCTTTGGGTAGACACCCAAGAGTGGAATTACTGCATCGTATGGTAGTTCTTTTTGTAAGTTTTTGAGAAATCACCATAAAATTAAAGAAATTTTAAACTGAAAAATAGTTTGTATTTATTGTAAGTTGGTTTTATAAGATTTATATGCATTGTTTAATGATCCAAGTAGGCTATTAAACATCTCAAATATTTCTCATTACTTTGTGTTTTGAAAATTCAAACTTCTTTCTTCTAGCTATTTTGAAATATACATTGAACTATCGGTAACTATAGTTTACTGTCCTACAGTATTTTAGAACTCATTCAATTTACCTCTTTACACTTTTGTTTCTGTTAACCAAATTCTCTTTATTTTGATAGGGCTTACACTGAAGCTGTTGATTTTGAACTCTAATTTCCTAAAACTATGAGATGATAATATTTTTGTTGCTATATTTTAAGCTACCTAGTTTGTGATATTTTCTTATTGCAACCCTAGTACAAGAGGTCTATTATAGATGATCTAGAATGGAAGTTATATCTTGCCTTAACTAAATTCATAAAATGTTAGTGCAGAAAGCCTCAGAGCAATAAAGCTTCGTTCAGTCCCTGCTAACATGCTCAAAGGACAGCCCATATCATTTTAGCAAACTGGAAATTCTAGTCCTTACTCTAGGATGATGGGATATCCATATGCTAACTAGTAACAAATTTAGAAATTCTTCATTTATAAATTTGATGTTTAGAACATTATTTGAATTTATGAGTCCTTTCCTGAGCAATTAGTCTTCTACCTGCATGATAGCTGTATACATGCAGGATTTGAAGTTCTTGAAAATTTTAGGAAGAGAAAGTCTTATTAGTCTATAATAAATCACACTACACTAAGTTGGATATGGCTTTCAATTGTTTTTCTTGTATTAATGACTAGATTTGGGGAATCATTGTTATAAGTTTTTAAAACTTATCATTTATTCTTTAATATTTGAACTCTCCATATTTTAAAAGTAATTATAGGTTCTTTTTCCACTGGGGCCTAAGAGAAGGTAGAATAGGTAGATCATAAGATCTTATTTCTCATCTCTCATCTAAGTGGGCCAATTTTTCTTTTACAATTTGGTAACCAATCCTGTATCCTTATTTCTATCCCCTTTCTAATTCTTATCTTTTTATTAATAAAGAAACTGAAGACTAGTGTCTTATTTTGACATGTGAATGGATAGTTTACCACATATTACTATGAAATTATTTTTCTCATTTTTCATAAATATTTGTTGAGTGTTTTCAAAATGGCAGACTATATTGCTATGTTTTAATGCCAAATCTTATTTAATCCTTCAAATAATGAAGTGGTTACTAATATTATCTCACTTTCACAGATAAGAAAACTGAAATTCAGAAACATTAAAATAGTGGGAACCAGCAGTTAGCGTAATGGCTATGTCGCTGGACTCCCATGTAGTCGACTGTGGTTCATGTCCCAGACCCGGTGGCTTAAAACTCACGCCAGGCGCATGTGTGTGTGTGCCCAAGATCCCCAGAGGAGAATGGAGGAGAAGGGATTGTGGCGTGACCACCCCCATTTCAATCTTTCTGTCTCTATGTCTCTCTCTGCTCTCTCTGTCTGTCTGGCGAGCGCACACGCCCTATAGCAAAAACCTCTTCAAAAAAAAAAAAGAAAGAAAAAAACATTAAACTAGTTGCCTGATGTCATATTGCTAGAGGTGACCAAGTTGAGATGTGACTACTGGCAAGTTTTCAAAGTGTATATGCTTTCTCATTGTGTTAGTGTTTCTCAAACTGCACATCCTCGAACCTCTAGGGTCAAATGTCCCTTTCTCAAGAATCTATAAGTCTGGGGAATTTTTTCATTCATTTTGACAAATGTACATCCTTGGGATTAGTCAGATGAGCACTTTGCAGCTGACTACTGACAGGCAATTTCAGTACTCCTATTTTCGTTAGTATTTACAACCAAGTACACACATAGCAAAGGCCAAACAAGTGATAGATGACAGGTTTTCAGCAGTTTGAGAAGAAAAGGAAGCCTGTCTTCCCATGACAAATATTGGTAGAGTTATGCCAATTGTAAAAAATGTACACAGTAACTATAGCTCATGAAAGTTACTTTCAACTTTTGAAAATCTATAATTTCAATGGATTTTCATGCCATTTAGGATCTAAGTAGGAAACAGATGGCATAATTAATGAGAAAATAGAGTCAAAATTAATGAGGAGATTATTTACAAAAGTATAGGCAAGGTTAAGGAAAATCCAAGAGAGATAGAGTAGTGCCCCAGGAAAAGTAATAAGAAGCTCACAGAGGTTGGGGAGGAAGCTAATTCTACTTCTACAGCTTGGGGGAGGGGTTCTGAATTTCAGCTTTCTCATCTGTGAAAGTGAGATAATATTAGTAACCACTTCATTATTTAATGGATTAAATAAGATTTGGCATTAAAACATCAATATAGCCATTTTGAAAGCACTCAACAAATATTTGTGAAAAATGAGAAAATATTTTGATGGCATAGAGGAAATGAGATGTGATCTTTAGTAGGTCTTGGCCACCCAGCAGCATAATACCCTGACCTCACTCTTACCCCTAAGGAGCACCAGCCTCTTCCTAGTGATCCCCACCCTTTGGTCTAACCAGAAACTCCATGACAAACTGCCTATGATGCAGTTCACATAGGCCAGCCTCATCAGGGCACACACATTAGGAGAAAGAAGGCTGAATAGTGTACCTGATGAAGCAAATGAAGATATGCAGACTACTTATATTATCCAATAATATATTACCCTGTCCTAAAAAATAACATTCCAATTTTTGTTTTACTTTCTGGAAAGTATAATTACACATTAGCCTTCACTATTTAGCAAAACCAAAATTCTAGGAATACCTTTTGTTCCACAGTTGCAAGAAAGTAAGATAATTTAACTCTACCAATTGACTTATTTAAACAAAAAGATTGAGATTTTATATTTTACTTAAATTACACTTTCATTCCGTTTTGTTTCAATTTTTTTGAGTGGACAATTGAGAGGTTGAGTTAGAGAGTAGGCACTTACACATGAAAATGTATCTTCCTTGTTAAGTGTTTCAAAATAAAAGGCTGAAAATTGCTATTGAATGACAAATGGTTTCAAAATGATCTCAATTGGCTATAATGATAAATCTGAGCTTAAGAAAAGGAAGAGTCCTGCATTCTGTTTCAAAAACTAAATTGCCCAAATTTAATGGCTTGAGAAAAGCCATACCTAAAAATAATTCTCAAGAAAAAGACAGCAATTTTGATGAACAAAAGCTTTCTATAAGCTAAGGCATGACACAATTAATAATAAATTTAATGTAATCTTCAGCTAAATGAAAGTTAAAAACCTTTAGATAAAGGGAATTAATAATTAAATGGAGCTTTGCACATATTAAATAATACCTAGAATGCTGAACTACATTTAGAGGGATATATGCAAAATAATGACCAAGTGATACAAGATATGAAAAGAATGTTATACAAACACTTTACAGACACTTAGAATATAAAGTTTGGAGGAAATTTGAGGAAGATTTGATATAGTAAAAATCTGAATCTTTGTTATCTGTTGATGATAACGTGTATAATATCCTCAACTGGACTGGTATGAGATGTATTCATGTTTGGTAAATTCACTTTACAAACTAAGTGATTTATAGTAATTGAACGTATAAAATAAAACAGATTTTAAAAAAATCTGAAGTTTTTTAAAGAGATTTTTGCTGTAGGGTGCCAGAGAGACAGAGAGAAACAGAGACAGAAAGCGAGAAATCAACCCCCAGGGGAGATGGCCATCCTGCAACTCTTTCTCCATTCTCTTCCTGGGACCTTGGGCATTCACGCGCATGTGTCCTATGTGAGTTTCAAGCCACCCAGTCCAGGATTAGAACCATGGTCAACCACATGGGATTCTAGACATAACTGCTATGTCATCTGCTGATCCCAAAATCTGAAGCTTTGTGGAACTGGTATTAGACTGGTTCCATGTCACTCCAGATGGCAAAACCAAGAGCAGTGGACATAACAAGATTTGAACTCGTGTCAGTTTCATGCTGCTCAGATGATGCTAGATCCACATGTAAGATTGAGAGTTTAATTCCCTGACCAATGTGTAAATGCCAGGCATATGTGCCCATGATTACAGCTAGCTAGGAAGGTTGGGGGGCGGGGTGGGGATTGTGGTGCGGGACCCTGTCAAGGATGCTTTTCTCTCTCTCCCCTCCTTCTCTCTTAAGAAATAAACTTTTAAAAAGAAAAAGATATGGGTGACCCAACTTCATCCAGGACCTGAAGCCTGGCATAGAGTGCCAGGCTGCCTTCCCCAACTCGTACCTTCCCATAGGGCTGAATTTCAGTGTAGCTTTGATTCCTCTACATTTCAACTTTATCCATGTTGTTTTCTAGGACCTAGAGTCCTATAATAGGTGCCATGCGCAGGGCAGTATGTGACTTAAATCTCCCCATTAAGTTGTATCTCCACAGCTCATCTGTAATCCATCAGGATCCAAAAATGTAGGAGAGGATCCAACCACCTGAAGCAGCCTACATAAAACCTACTCTGTACTGGAAGAAGTGGCCCATTTCCAGGAACAAACCTGGGGAAAAGGACTGACCTTTCCACTTCAGCCAATACAAAGGTTATTTAAATAAAAAAAAAAGAAAAAAAAAGAAGTGACTACTTCATTATATGACTAGAACCAACACAGAAACACAAGAAACATGAAGAATCAAGGAAATATCTCTCCTTCAAGGGAACACAACACCATGATAGACTTCAAAATGATATCCAAAAGAGAATTTCAAATATTCATTGTTATAAAACTTAATGAAATGAAGACAAAATTGGTAATCAATTCCAGGAGATAAGAAAAACATTCTATGATATGAAGGAGGAATTTCATATAAAGATATAAATACCCTAAAGAAAAATCAAACAGAATTCCTGGAAATGGAGAAAACAATACAAGAAATCAAACCCCTTCAAAAGCATTAATAGTAGATTGGATCAGGCAGAGAAACAATTTCCAAACATAAAAACAAAGTCTCCAACATAGACCAAACCACCAAATACAATGTAAAAATAATCATAAATGAAGATAACATGTGGGCAATTGTAGACACCATTAAACTCCCAAATATATATGTATAATGAATATTCCAGAGGGTGAAGAAGCAGATAAAGGCATAGAAAAACAATTCCATGAAATGCTATCTGAAAACTTTCCAAATACAGAGAAGCAAGGAAAAATTCAAACCCAGGAAATAAATAGAATTCCAAATAGGATCAGCATAAGAAGATCCTTCCGCATGGTACATCATAGCCAGACTGGTCAAAATCAAATACAAAGATAAGATTCTAAAAATGGAAGGGGGAAATATCAAGTTACTTATAAAGGTTATCCTATTAGACAAAAGTCAAAGATCTTGACTGAGACAATACAGTCAAGGAAAGAATAGGAAGATATATTCAAAAAGCTGAAAGTAAAACTAATTTTTTATCTTTTTCTTTTTCTAATTAATTTATTTTTATTTCATTTTATTTTATACATTCAATCACATTATTATTTGGCTTACAAAATGGATATTTCAACAGGTGAACATTTCTCCCTAGTATAGTTGATAAAACTATAAAATATCTTTAACAGATAACACCACATTTCTTTGTGCCATTAATGCTTTGCCTCCCTATTTTTCTTTTAAATTTTCTTCCTCGGAAAAAAATTATTTATTTATCTAAATTTGATGAGGGAGAGAGAAGGAAAGTGAAAAAGGAAGCTGCCAGGTCCAGGACTTGAACCATGGTTGGCTATGTGAGAGTCAAGTGCCCTCAACCACTTCACCAGCTGCTGGCCCTGATAGTAAAACTATTTCAACCAAGAATACTATACCCAGCAAGATTATCCTTCAAATGAACAGAACAAGTAAAATCAATCCCAGATAAGTTAAAACTGAATGAATTTTAGCAATACTAGACCAGCCCTTCAAGAAGTACTGAAGGGAGTACTATATCAGGAAAACTAAGGATGAACAAATGGAAATAAGAGAATTCAAATAACCAAGAAGATGACTAAGAAAATGGCAGGAATAACTCCACACAGAAAACAATAGCACTGAATGTTATTGGATTAAATTCTCCAATTAAAAGACATATACGGGCTGAATGGATTTTATAAAGCAAGAGCCTTCCATATGCTGCCTACAACAAATGCATCTCATGGGTGAAGACAAACATATATTGAAAGTGAAGAGCTGGAAAAAAATATTCCATGCAAATAGAAATTTCAAAAAAGGCTAGAGTCACAATACCTATATCAAACAAAATAAACTTTAAGACAAAAACTGTAAGAAGAGAAAAGAAGGACACTATATAACCTAAAAGGGCTAACTCACAACCAAGATATAACAATTATAAATATCTATGTACCCAATATTGGAGCACCCAAACACATGAAAGAAAGATACCTAGATTAAAAGGGAGAAATAGGTTGCAACACACTAATTTTTGGAAACCTTAACACACACTGTCTCCTTTGGACAGACCATCCAGACAATAAATAAACAAAGAGGTATGGAATCTAAATAATACCATAAAACAAATGAACTTGGGAAAAATCTATAGAATTTTTAACCCAAAAACCACCCAAAGTATACATTTTTCTCACCCCCACGTGGAACATTTTTGAAGATTGATCACCTGATAGGGCACAAAATAAGCTTTTACAAATTCAAAGGTATAGATACCATATCCAGAATCTTCTCTGACTACAAGACAATTAAACTTTAACTTCTGAATTCTATAAAACCTTTAATGAAGAGCTAACCCCCATAATATTCATACTATTTTTAAAAATCCAACAGGAAAGAACTCTCCCAAATTCATTCTATGAAACCTCCATCACCCTCATCCCTAAAACAGAGAAAAACATAACAATAAAAGAAAACTATACGCCAATATTCCTGATGAATACAGATGCAAAACTTGTTAACAAGATACTAGCAGATTGTATCCAATGGCATATTTAAAATATTATACATCAAAATCAGGAGAAATGCAAGGGTGGTTCAACATATGCAAAACAAGAAATGTAATACATAATATTAACAGATGGAAAGATAAAAATCATATGATCATATTAATTGATGCAGAAAAAGCATCTGATAAAATACAATATCCATTCATGATTAAGATTCTCAGCCAAACTGGCATGAAAGGGACATTTCTCAACACAATAGAAGCCATATATGAAAAACTCATAGTTAACATCATACTGAGTGGGGAAAAGCTAAAAGCTTTTCCACTTAAAACTGTAATATGACAAGACTGTCCACTTTCTCCACTGCTTTTCAATATAGTACTAGAAATCCTAACTCATGCAATCAGATGAGAGAATAAAATAAAAGGTATTCACATAGAGATAATTTCACCTTTTCTTTACCTATTTGTAGATGATTCCCTATTTGTAGATGATTATGTACATAGAAAATGTAACTGAAGAGAGACTGTATATCACCTCCTCTTGCACACCTCTGAATGCTCAGATTGAACTTCAAGAAATTCAGAAAAAAATGTATAACCCATCAGATGATCAGAAATCACCACAGAGGCACAAAAAATATGAGAAACCAAGAAAATACCTCTCACCCAAGGGAAAAGAATAACTCCTCTTCATCCACAGACAGTATAGTGGAACTCACAGAAATTTCTGATGAAGGATGTAGAATATTCACTGACAAAGCTAATGGAGATGCAAGTGAAGAGAGGCAATGAACTCCAGAAGACATAGGAGAAAAGAGCCAACACATTCAAGGAGGTGAGGAAGTTCTTGCAAGAGCTGAAAGAGGAAATACACACCATAAAAAAAGGATCAATCAAACAGAACTGTTAGAGATGAAGGCTGTAAGACTAGAACTCAAAAACTCCCTTGAAAATATTAAAAGCAGACTAGATCATAAAGAAGATCAAATCTCAGATGTAGAAGACAGAATTGCTAGCCTAGAAAAATCCATCATGAAGACTGAGAAAATAATCCCCCCAAAATGAGAATAATATATGAGAAATACCAGCTACTATTAAATGTCTAAACATCTGGATAATTGGTTTCCCAGAAGATGAAGAGACTAATAAGGGCATTGATAATCCATTCTATGAAATCCTTGGAAGAAAACTTTTCAAACCTAGAGATGCATTCAAAGATCCATACCCAAGAAATATAAAGGACCCCAATAGAATCAACCCAAGAAGATCTTCTCCAAGACACATTATAATCAGATTGACCAAAATCACAAAGATAAGATACTAAGATTGGCAAGAGAGAAATGTCAAGTTACTTGCAAAGGATATCCCATCAAGCTAACAGCAGACCTTTCATTGGACACGATGCGAGCAAGGAAAGAATGGGGCAATATATTCAAAGTGTTAAGGGAAAAACAATTTCAACCAAAAACTATACCCACCAAGATTATCCTTCATATGGGAGGAAAAGACAAGAACATTCTCAGATAAACAAAACCTGAAAGAATTTACCAACACTAGACCAGCTCTCCAAGAAGTTCTGAAGGGAGTGCTACACCAGGAAAACTAAATACAGATACACAGAAATAAGAGTTCAAAAACAACTAAGAAATGGCCAGTAGGGAAAAGTCCAGAGTTGAATGTTGTCTTCCAGAATTTAAACAGAAAGATCAGATCACAACAGAAAACAAAGTATGAGAATGAACTGGTGAAATAGAATTTTATGACTTTTGACTAAAACATTACTGATTTTCTTCTAAGCTTTTTTTTTCCAGATTTAAGAATTTTTGTCTTCCTTTGAGCTGCCAATAGGTTCATGTACCTACTATTTGAACAGAATCCTAACCTACTTCCTGGCTTTAAGTCTTAAACAAGATTCTTTTAGTATTTTTAATTTTGATTTATTAAAGCTAAAACTGCTCTTCTTGACATTAAAAAATACCTATTTAATGACCACAGTAAGCTATATAGCTTCAGCAGCTAGGTGCTACTTTATAGCATAATCATTCTACTCACAGAGTTTCATGCATAAGTCAGAAATGTGTTCACAGATATGTAAACAGCAGCTGAACTTGCTATTGAAAAAGGTTAGAATAATTAAGATATTTTGTGAATCAATAAAATGTAAGGAAAGAAAGAAAGAAATGGAAAGCAACTGTAGATATCAGAGACAATCTGGGAGGAGGGTGGGAAATGGCAGAGGGAGAGAAATAGAGGGGAAAATGAAAAAAGAAAAAGGCAATCATAGAGTTTGTATGGAATCATAAAAGAACTTGAATCACCAAAGCAATACTGCACAAAAATAATAGAGTAGGAAGCATATCATTCCCTGATCCTAAAATATAGTCTAAGCCTGTGATAATCAAAACAGTATGGTACTGGCACAAAAACAGGCATGTCGACCAATGAAATTGAACAAAATAAATCCTAAAACATACAGTCAACTGCTTTTTGACAAAGGGCATAAGACAATCTGGGGCAGGGGGAGGAAGAAAATCTCTTCAGCAAATGGTGCTGAAAAAACTGAATATCCACCTGCAGAAAAAAAAGCAAAACTCACCCTTATCTCTAACCATTAACAAAAATCAACTAAAAATCAATCAAATATCTAAACATAAAACCTCAAACTATGAAACTACTGGTGGAAAATATAGGCAAAACTTTTGGAGACATCAGAGTAGGCAATGACTTCTTAAATAAGACACCCAAAGCAGAGGCAATAATCCTGAAAATAGACAAGTGGGAGTACATCAGGTTAAAAGACTTCTGCACAGAAAAAGAAACAGTAATTAGAGTGAAGAGACAACCATCAGAATAGGATCATATATTTGCAAGTTATGCCTCTGATGAGAGACTGATAACCAAAATATACAGGAAAATTAAGCAGCTAACACTGAAAAATATACTCAATCCAATTAAAAGATGGACAAAAGAGCTGAACATACAATTCTCCAAGGAAAGCATACAGTCAAAAAACATATGAAAAAATGCTCAACATCTCTTATTATAAGTGATGAACATTAAAACCACAATGAGATACCTCCTAACTCTAGTCAGAATGGCTAAGATAAAAAAAATAAAGAAAGAAAGAATAACAAATGCAGGTGAGGCTGTGGAGGAAATAGAACTCTCCTACTCTGTTGGTGGGAATATAAATTAGTACGGCCACTACAGAGAACAATACGGAGATATATCAGAAACCCACAAATATAACTAACATATGACCCTGCAATTCCACTCCTGGGCATCTACTCAAAAGATAGAAAAACACTCAGTTGTAAAAAACATTTGCACTGCCATGTTTATTGCATTATTCCCAATTGCTAAGACATGGAATCAACCCAACTGACCAAGAACAGATGAATGGATTGAAGAAATGTGGTACATATACTCTGTGGAATACCACTCAGCCATAAAAAAAAATTAGGTCATGGCATTTGATGGAAAGTGAATGAATATAAAAGATTTAATGCTAAATGAAGCAAGCCACACTATGAAAGAGAGGTGGTGTATGTCCCCACTTAATATATACCAAATGGCTGCACTTTATAGCAGAAACTGAAATATTAGAAGGTATAAAAACTTGAAGAGCAACTATGGACACTATAGACAATACAGGAATAGGGCGGGAAAAGGGGAGGAGGAAATCAAGGGGAAAAAAGAAGTGTAACATTTATCCTGAAACTTTTTTTAAAATTAATTAATTTACATTCATCCCCTAATCATCATCACAGCATACAAAAAGTGGTTTCCATCTAGAATATACTGCATAGTGTCTTAATCATGCATGTCATCATCAATAATTTTCCATTTCTTTTTTTAAAATTTTTTTTTTCATTTCATTTTCTTCCATACATTCAATCACATTATCATTTGTCTTACAAAACGGATATTTCAACTGGTGAACATTTTTCCCTAGTACTGTTGATAAAACTACAAAATACCACACTTCTTTGTGCCATTAATGCTTTTCCTCCCTGTCCCTCCCCCAAATGTCCTTCCTCAGACCCTCCTCTTTCACACACACTATATCTGGCATTTACATCTATATACTGCATTTCTATATCCTTTAGACAATTAGTTTCCATCATAGAGTGCAGACACCTGGTATATATTAAGTGGGAACCATTTCTAATTTCATATACATATTTACCCCTATGTCTGATCCACTGCCCTTTCCCACCCTCTTCTCACACTATCTCTGATGTCTACAGTTGTCTTCCATTCCTTCCCCCCACACACATTTTATTGATCACACAATTTCTAAATAATCTAACTACTTTCAATAGCAAGTTCTACTGGTAATTTCAAGAAAAAAAAGTTTTGAATTGATAAGGAAATTTTCTTAAAACTTAAAGCCTGGAAACAGGTTATTATTCTATTCAAATAGTAGGTACATGAACCTATTGACAGCTCAAGACAGGACAAAAACTCTTAAAACTGGACAACAAAGCCTAGAAGAAAACACACACACACACATACACACACACACACACACACACACAATTTTTCTTAAAATTAAAAAAAATGCATATTTGATGACTGCAGTAAGCTATATAGTCCCAGCTTGGTGCTACTTTATAGTATGTTCATTCTACTCACTGAGGTTTATGCCTAGTCAGACTTGTGCTCATGCATATGTATATATCAGCTGCACTTGCTATTGGAAGTGGGAGGAGGGTGAGATACGGCAGAGGGTGAGAGATAGGGAACAAGGATGGCAAAAATAACAAAATATACAGGAAACAAGAAATGGAAATTTATTTGTTGACAATAACACGTATGTTGATGTGCTTGATTGAGCCAATAAACAGTGAAAAAAAAAAAAAAAGAAGGGAAATATTTAGTTGACACAAAAATAGAAATTTATCTGTTGATAATGTGTACAGTAGTATCTTTAACTAGTCTAATATACAGTGCATTCATGTTGGAAAAATTTATTTTATATACTGTAAAGATGCTTAGTGATTGAATGTAAAAAGTAAGAAAATTTGAAAAATAGTTAATAAAGATATGAACTCAACATAAATAACTAATGAGAAACTAGAGTTGTCTATAGGTACCTTTGTCTCTTGCAATGAGAGACTGAAGAGAATAAATCACATAGATGTTGAAAGATTCTTGTAATGAAGACATGATTAAATTGAGTGGTCTCTGAATACCTATGAGTTGATGACAAAAGGGCTTATTTGAACTGATGTCACATTGGAATGAGTACCATTGGATGAGTAAGAAATTAAGGAGTTCTGGAATTGCTGAGTCATATGGAAATTCTATTTGTAGATTTTTTTTTCAGATTTCTTTTTCCTTTATTTTAACTTATTATCATCATAATCTTGTTTATATTACATTGAATCAATATAACTTTACAGTGTCTTACATTTCTGTTTCCAGAAGGAATACCAAGCATATCAGTCAATACAGAGACATTAAAATCTCCATTTCATCATCCAATATCTTTTCATTGTTTTCCTGATCATTACTATTATTATTCCAATTTTTTTTCTTTTTTTTCTTTTTTTATTTATTAATTTATTTTTCTTTTTTTAACATTAATATACTGTACATCATTACAGTATACAAACTGAATTTTTCATCCAAAATACACTGTCTATTGGCTCAATCAAGCACATCAACATACATGTTATCAACAAACAATTTTTCATTTCTTATGTCTTGTATATTTTGCATTTTTTGGGGGTTTTGTTTGTTTGTTTGTTTGTTTTTGCCATCCTTGATTCCCTATCCCTAACCCTCTGCCCTGTCCAACTATTTGTAGATTTTTGAGGAATCTCCAAATTGTTCTCCACAGTGGCTGGACCAATTTATATTTCCACCAGCAGTGTAAGAGAGTTCTCCTTTCACCACACCCCCGCCAGCACTTATCATTTTTTGTTTTTTTTTCAATCTTCGTCATTCTGACTGGGGTTAGGTGGTGTCTCATTGTTTTGATCTTCATTTTCCTTACAATGAGGGATGTTGATCATTTTTTCATATGCCTTTTGGCTATTCATATGTCATCCTTAGTGGTTTTTTTTGGCTCATTCTGCCATCTTTTAACAGAGTTGATCATCTTTGTTTGGAACAGCTGCTTGAGTTTCTTGTGTATTCTGGTTATCAGTCCGTATGATCCAGCAATCCCACTCCTTGGTATCTACTCAAAGGACAGAAGAATTCTTATTTGGAAAAGCGCTTGCACATCGATATTTATTGTGGCATTACTCACAATTGCTAAGACATGGAGCCAAACCAAAAGCCATAAACCGATGAATGGATTGAAAACCTGTGGCACATACACTCTATGGAATACTACTCAGTCATTAAAAATAACAAGACCTTGGCTTTTGACAGAAAGTGGAGGAATATGGAATATTTACTGGCTGAGTGAAGCAAGACAGGCTATGAAGGAGACCTTGAATGTCTCCACTTAATATATACCTAGTGTCCCCACTCTATGACCGAAACTGAATGACTAAAGGATATAGAAACATATTAAATGGTTTCAAATACCAGATATAGGGTGGGAAGAGGGTGGGTTAAGGAATAGTCTGAGGAAGAACATTGAGGAGAAAAATAGAGAGCATAGCATTAATGGGACAAAGAAATGGGGTATTTTCTTTTGAAGATAATTTTATAGTATTATCAACTGGGCTGGAGAGAAATGCACACATGTTGGAATATTCACTTTACAAAGTAAATAATGTAATTGAATGTATAAAAGAACTTGAAATAAAATTTATAAAAAGAAATTAAGGACTTCTGGATTACAAGAAGATAAAGCAAAAAGAACACTAGCTGTGAGTGAGTGCAACCAATGATGCAGGAAAAAGAGAGAAAGAGAGGGAGTAATAGGGAAAAAAAATGTCCAAGGAGAGGAAACTAAAAAATGTATTCTATATAGCAGAAATTGTTGAGAGGAAAAATATACATTTTGGAGGTTATATATCTGCAAATGAACTCAAACAATTATAGCATTCACTTACTTACCTTATCACTTATCTTTGATCATTTCTGATACAGATAAACTCTATAGAGAATGTGGTACTCTTTTTCTATTTTCAATACAACCATATTTGAAACATTAAGAAGCAGAAAGGAGGAAAGAATGTTTTATCAATGTCTCGTTAATACTGGATAACTGTACACAAAAATTATAAGAGACCTAACCATGGAAGTTAGAAAGCATAACTTTGAAAAGCAGTTTTTACTTGCTCAGTGTCTTTATTTCCCTAAACGTGCCAGCTGTTATATCACAAAACCCACAAAATAAGTGAACTATCGCTCTTTCTCAGTCATTTTTGTCACTTTAAATTATAACGAGTTGGGAATTGTTGACTAAAAGTTAATTATTTTGGACAATATTGATTTAGAATCAAATAAAAATGGAATGAAAGTTTTCAAGAAAAATAGTGTAGAATTTGATTAAGATTAGATCCTATAGTAGGAATTTTTAAATGTATGTTTTAAATAATGAGTATTACAGTTGGTTCTTCACTGTGCTTTCATCTTCAAAGATGTGACCTGAAAGATTGTCATTTATTCCCTGACTCTCGAGATGAAAGTATTTTCAACCAGAAAAGTAAAGGAGAATCAAAAAGACAGGTCTGTGGACGTCTGTGATGACATTCTTTCTCTATCCCTAATCCTTACAAGGAAAAGAAAGGAGTAGGAAGAATGAGGAAAAGGCATAGAACAGCTTCATACCTCCTCAGCAACCAAAAGCATCTAAGTCAACTAAAAATACAAGTATCTATTTCTTCTCAATTGTGAGGCTCCAGTTAGCCCAGCCTGACGAAAAGCCTGCCTAGAATAATAGCTAATAACCAAGGTCAGTGAGTTCAAGCAATGTGAAGTAATTACATGAATAACTAAGGATGTCCAAGTTGGAACTGTGTGTACAGATCAATCAGACAGTCCTTCCCCTCATGGAGCCTCTAGGGCAGAAAAGTCACATGCATTCTCATACAAGGAAGATAAGAAAGGAACACATAAGGTTATGAAACTCAGTGAAATGAGAGAAGTTCATTAAAGGAAAATCCGGAAAAATAGTGTTGATTCTGAGCTTTAAATTATGGGTGAAGTTATATCTGATACAAATAATGGAAGAGCCAGAAGACATTTTTAAAAATGAACACAAAACAGTTTGCAGTGCCTGTTAGATCAGCCACATGTTCAGCACCCATGACAACTTCCTGATACTTCTGGCCATACATTACTATATAATATACCTACACAGATATTCCAATAACCTTGACTGATGTTGAATTATTTGTTTTCAATGAGGACTTCAGAAAGTTCCTTAGGCTAACTGACTTAACAGGAATGGAACCTGCTTCTTTAACTGAATGTTCAAGGCCATAGGAAGGTAGAAGAGTACTGAGATATGAATTATTAAGATGCTACTTATGTATATTTCAGGGATCAGAGTAAAGAAAGAGGGCTACCACTGTACTAGAAATGCAGCCTGAACAAATTACATAAACTAAAATGATGCTAAGTGAGAAAATCCAGGGTACCAGAATAAAGCAGTTTACTGAAACAAAAAGTCACACATATCATGTCTCCTTCCATATAAACGTTTCAGGCTCTAGTCAATTGCACCTGATGCACTCATTTAATCAAACAAATATGCATATCATTACCAACCAATAAAAAGGGTTGGCTGTGACAAGTCTCTAGCCTACAAGGCCGTACCTCAGATTGAATTTTTTTGTTCCCACGAATACAGTGAGCTCCCCAAATCAGCTGCTTGTTAAAAATGGTTTGTCTGGGGACCAGCAGTTAGCATAATGGCTATGTCGCTGGACTCCCACGTAGTCGACCACAGTTCAAGTCTCGGACCGGGTGGCTTAAACTCAACGCTGGGCACATGTGCATGCAAGCCCAAGATCCTGAGAGGAAAATGGAGGAGAAAGGATTGTGGCATGGCCATCCCCCCCTGGGAGGTGATTTCTTGCTTTCTGTCTCTCTGTCTCTCTCTGTCTGGCGAGCACACACGCCCTATAGCAAAAAAAAAAAAAAAAATCCTCTCAAAAAAAAAAAAAACAACTTTCCAAAAAAAATGAGGTTTATCTGTAGGGATGTAATGGTTACATTGGTGTAATATTGGTGTAATGGTTACATTGATGGAGACCCATGTAGTTTACTGCACTTCAAATCCTGGACCTGGTGGCTTAAACTTCACACCAAGCACATGTGCATGTGTGGCCAAAATCCTGAGAGAAGAGGGGATTGCAGCATGCCATTCCCCTAGAGGGGTGATTTCTTGCTCTTTGTCTCTCTGTCTCTATCGTTCTGGCAAGCGTACACACCCTATAGCAAAAATCTCTTTTAGATCTTATACTGAACTCTAGCTCAAAGGCTAATACAGATGTGGTTGTAATTCATTCTTTACTAGAGTCTTCTAACACAGTCTCATCCAGGGAAAGAACAAACTGATCGAGCTCCAAGAAGACATAGGATTTAAAGTGGGTTTCCCCCAGAATTGTCCATTTTTGTACAGAGCAAGTCACCTACATCACCAGGATCCTTCTTTAGATTTCACCAGGCTTTGGAGACTTGGCTGTGTGCTTATATGTGAGTGACCTGCAGCCATGGTCAATTATTTGAGTGCACCATGCTGAGTGCTTTAGATGTATTGCATAATTAAATCCTCCTAACACCCCATAGAAAAGAAAACTGAGTCTTAGAATGGCTAAGCAACCTGGGAGGCTACGTAATTGCTAAACTAGAGCTTACACAAAGCTCACACTCTAGTAGTAAAGGACAGAGAACATACACGTCTATGTGTACTATGTCAGATAGTAATAAACTCTTAACGAGAAAATGAAACAAAAAAAGGAATGGGAACAGAAGCTTTTCTACTCTTTATAGAGTAGTCATTATGAAGATATTGCATACATAGGTATGGGAACAAGCCTTGCAGATACCTAGAAAACTATTATTTTAGGTAAAAGTAATGCAATTGCAAAGGCTCTGAGGGGAGAATATAAATGATGTCTTGAGACAGAAGCCAATGTAGCTAGAGTAAGCAAGCAAGAAAGGATAGGAAAGTTTAGAGCTGAAACAATGCCTAGATACTTGTAGGAATCTGTAAATCACAGAAATTTATATTTTACTCCGAATAACCAGGGAGAACATTAGAAGTTTATGAGCAAAAAATTAACCTGATTAGACTGTGGCTGTTATGTTTGGGAAAGATTACAATGGAGAAACAGGAAGAGCAGATACGGGGGCTATTGAATTTAGGAGAAAAATAATGTTAGCTGCTATGGTCTGAATGTGTGTATTCCTCCAAAGTCTATAGGCTGAAATCTTAATCCTGAAAGTGATGTATTAAAAGGTGGGGCCTTGAGGAAATAACTAAATCACGCAGGAGAGCCCTCATGAATGGAATTAGTATCCTTATAAAAGGCTCAAGGGAGTTTGTTTTGCTCTTCAACCATGTGAGGATTCAGAAGAAAGGTGCCATTCATCAACCAGGGAAGAGGCTCCCAACAGACATTGGATTGAATCTGCAGGCACCTTGATCTTTGACTTCCTGGCTTCCAGAACAGAAAGGAATCCATTTGTGTTTCCAAGCTACAGAGTCTGGTAATTTGTCACAGCAGCTCAAATGGAGTTAAAAGACTGGCAAGGACTATTGTGAGAGCAAAGGCCGTAATGGTAGGTCACATTCTGGACATGTTAGGAAGTAGAGGCAAAAAGATGGAATGGTTGTTTCAAAGTTAAGTGTGATGAGAGACAGGAGTCAATGCTGACTTTAAGGCTTTAACTGAAAAACTGGAATGATGGAATCTCCTTGTATTTGCTTGGGAAAGTTTTTGGCAAAAGAAGATGGAAAGCACTTGGAAATAAGCAATTTGGTTTGGGAAGTCTCATTAAATTCATGAGGTCTCTCTAAGTACAGAAAATCCAATTAGGCACAAAGATACAGGAGTTTGGAATTTAAATAAATGTATGGATTACAGATACACATTTTTAGATCATTCGTGTTTAGATAATTGTATATAATGTCATATGGCTGGATAACTTCGGGTTGAGTGCACATTAAGAAAACAGATCTGAGAACTGTGTAGCTGACATATGTCTTAGCATGTTCCTCAATGCCTAGCATTTCTCAGAAAGTACTTGTAACTTTCCCAGCTCCTCTATGCGGCTGGGAAAACCATGTGGAATAGTTCCCAACTATGCTTAACATTTAAAAATGTTCTCTCTCTCTCTCTCTCTCTCTCTCTCTCTCTCGCACACACACACACACACAGACACATGCAACTTCTTCATATTAACTATTAACCATGATCTTCCTTGTTCTGCATTTGGGCAAGGCCAAGGCAATGAAGAACTCATGGAGGAGACTGAAAAAGACTGAGTTCAGAGAACTAAGTGAGGTCAGAGCCAACAAAAGGTGTTGAAAAGGGAGAAAATGCACAACTATTATCAAATATTCCTGATAAAAAGAGGAGTAAGAAAATCTGATTGGAATGTGTCCAAGAGAGAATGAGAAGAAAAAAAGCAACCCCTGCCCCCCCCAAAAAAGTCAAAATGATTGCACCAGTTTAAACGCCCACAAGAAATCAAGTAACTTATCATCCATAGCAAAGGGAATTAAAAAAAAAAAATCCTTCCTGGAAGTCATCCCTAGGTATAGCTCTACTGAAAAATGTCTTTGAGTCCCTGAATCCTGACTTATCTGTACTGCCTTTATCTAGAGTATAAGCTTCAACTCTAAATAATGTCCTGTTTTCTTCCTATTCTTCAGCCATTAATTACGTGCACCCAATTACTCCCTTGCAGTAATCAAATCCCTCTAAGTCATTTATCTTCTAAGAGTTGGCTCTTTGTGTATGCCGATTAATTTTATGTTTAACAATAAGAAGCTGCTTGACTATGAGATTATTTAGATTAAAATGTCGCCTACTACATTTTTCAGTCTTGCCTTGTTAGACATGGTTATATCAACCCAGTCTTATTGGTTTGTTGAAAATGAGTGTATATTTCTTTTTAAATTTCCATGGCAAGTCACAATTCTTGATGAACATATTCCTGGCAAGGCACAGTAATAAAACCTGTGTAAATGCCTAATAGCATTTTAGGCTATTAGATGACTGATTCCTTTAGCAGCAGTAAATTCCTTCTCTAATGTCAGGTCAAATACATTGAGTTTTATAAACGTAGTTTTAGTTTTCATTTTCCTCAAAACTTTATGCCTGCTGGGATTTTTTTTTCCCTCTGCTCACATAGCAGAGAATTAAAAGCTAGGACTAGATCTCAATTGTTTAGCTCTGACTTTGTTTTGCAAAAAGAAGAAACAGGTTCATATTGTGTAGAGATATGTATAATGACAGGTAACCACATGACCCTGAAGGCAAACTGCCTGAACTAGAGCTCCGCACCTGTTCTTCCCAGTTGTGCGACTTGAATCAGTTTACTTCTCATCCAGTGAATGGGCACAGAAATAAGGCTTACCTCATAGCATTGTGACATTATAAGAAATGACAAATGCAAAACCCTCCATGTGGAATTTGGAACTTGGTACATACTCGATAAACGTTATTTTAAGTAGCCTAGCATAAAACCAGAATCTGTTTACCAGAATTCCCTTTGTCCCTCTTCCTTCTGGGTCAACACATCATTTAATCTGACACAATAATAGAGTCTATGCCATGCTGGCCAAAGTTTTGGTTGACCATGGTGAAAATGAAAATGAGAAGGTCCATAACTCTGCTCAATCTAGTGATGACTTTATTTCAGCCAGAACGCTGTTTCTTCCAGCCCCACATCATTTCCTCACTAGGCCCTGATGAGACCTCCACAGGGCAGAAGTCCCAGTGAGTTGAGTATCTCTGATGAGAAGCACGGGTGCTTGGAAGGAAGTGGTGGAGCCTGCCATTGCTGATTACAGTGCTCTTCCTGGACCTAGCAGACACTGTGAACACACCAGTAGTGGGACAGGAGAAAGTGCAGGGTAAGAGTGAGAGCTGAAACATGCATAACTTTTCTAATGGGGACAGTGGCCTCAAGCTCTGGTCACTTTGTAGCACATCTACCGTTTGGAGATTCTTCCCTACAGAGATCCTCAGAATTACTTTTGTAGAGCTTTAGTACTGCCCTTAACTATTTTAAATTCACACACAGCAGCTTCTTTGGAGTGGTGTTCTAGCAAGATTTGCAAGACTTTGCTGTTTAAAAAAAAAAAAATTAGCCTAGTTTTATCTCATCTATTTTTAGCTACCTTATCTTTCACTTTTTATGTGGAAAGGAGGAAGTACCAGAACAAGGGAAATGGTTTAGAGTTCTTAACACAAATATAAAAGATAAAATGCCTTTTATGTCTTCAGTTAGCACTGCGTTAGCACTGCATGGGTCATTCCCATTTGGGAACACAGATGTTCCAGACTTAACTTTGATGGATCCTAAATTGAGCTAGAAAAAGCAGAGAAGCCATTCATTTTTGAACCTTGTTTCCTTGAAATAGCAGCCTTACTACAAAGATACCACTAAGGAATCCTGCAGTATAAAACCCATTTTGACATAAAAAAAATTAATAGACTTTAAAAACAGTTTTAGACTTACAGGAAAATGAAAAATCTAGTACAGAGTCTCCATGTATCTCACATTCAGTTTGTCCTATTAGGAAACTCTCATGGAAGCACTTGAAAAGACTCTCCTTGACCACAATTTAGTTAGGCTCTTCTACATTTTCTTAACTAGGCTTTGACCTGGGACATCAGAGCCTGTCCCTATATGGGACTGTACCTTCCAGTTTCAGCAAGAATTCTGTTATGTCAGTATGGAGAGAATCCGCTACACTTAACATCTGATCACCTTGGGCCAGCCTCTGGTATTGTGGTTAAGGTGACTGGGTCCCACATGGCTGACTTTGCAGTTCAAGTCCTGAACCAGGCAGCTTGAAAAACATGCTGGACACATGTGTACACATGCCCAGAATTCCAAAAGGAAAAGGGATTGTGGCATGGCCATCCCTGCTGGAGGTACTGAGGTGCTTCCTTATTTCCCATATGTCCTGTCTTTCTCTGGTGAGCACATACACCTTATGCAAAAACTTTAAAAAATTAATATATATATATATTATATATGTATATATATTACATACATATAAATAAATATATGTATGTATATTATCACCCTTAATATCTAGTGAAATTCCTTATCTTCTGCTCCCAGTGATCACTCTGGT
This sequence comes from Tupaia belangeri chinensis, assembly GCF_000334495.1. Classification (NCBI taxonomy): domain Eukaryota; kingdom Metazoa; phylum Chordata; class Mammalia; order Scandentia; family Tupaiidae; genus Tupaia; species Tupaia belangeri. The sequence continues at coordinate 2,640,687 of NW_006159692.1, forward strand.
CTGCCTTCATCAGGCATCCTGTCAGGATGATTTAGCAAGAATACCCCTTCACCTCCAATATTTCCTCTTAGTAAGTTCCATCCACTGACTAGTCTGCTCCTTGGCTATAACCCCCCACTGTCTATGCTCTGTTCAGAACTGAGCCAATTTTACACTGAGGTTTCTTTTCCCCTTGTAATAGTTACCTCTGTTTCTGCATTAATGGCAATACATCTATTAACTGATGAACCAAGGTTGCTACCTACTTATTAACTAAGGCTCACACTTTATTCAAATGTCCTTAGCTTGTACTTAATGTTCTTTTTCGGTTCCTGGAACCCACCCAGGACACTACATTAGATTTCATTGTCATGTCTCGTTAGGCTCTTCATGGCTGTGACAGTTTATCACATTCTGTTTTGATTGTAATAATAGTTGTGAGAAATACTGCTTAGGTATTTTGTAGAATGCCCCTCCTCTATTAAATTGACATGATGTTCTTCTCAGGCTTAGATTGAAATTATGCATTTTGCAAGTGAAGATCACAAGGTAAAGTGCCATTTTTATCACAACGTATCAGTGGTACATACTGTCAACATGAATATTCACTACTGATGGATAATTCAACCACCTGGCTGAGGTGACATTTGTTAGTTCTCTCCACTGTAAAGTCACTCATTTATTCTCCCTCCTTCTACTGTTCTTTTTATGAGGAAATTGCAATGTGCAGTCTGCAGTTAAAGACAGCAAAGGCATGTACCACCTCCATAAGGGCAGATAACCAACATAAATTATTTGCAATTTTTCTGAATGGGAGATTTGTTCATCTACCTTTCATGTATTATTTTTACTCTATCATTTACTTACTTCAGTATAGATTCATGAATATTTATTTTTGTTCTTTAAATTATAATCCAGTGCTTATTTTTATTTTTGCCCCAAGTTTGTCAGTTTTGACCTCTGGGGGAGCTGTTAGTTGTTACTTGTATTCCTTTGCCATGCCTCCATCAACATGGATTTTTATTTATTTAGTGAACTTCCTCACTTTGTGTCACTATAGAATACTCCAAGTTCATCTTGAATAATCTCTACTCGTCTTAGCATCAGCCATTTCTCTCAGGAGCCCTCATTTCTTTATTAAAGAACGATACTTAAAAACCAAGATAGAGGGACCAGTAGGAGGCATGGTGGTTAAGGTGCTAGATTCCCATGAAGAATTACCCTAGAATATGGCCGATTGCAGTTCAAGTCCAGGACCTGGCAGCTTGAGAATCATGCTGGTCACATGCTCATGCATGCTCAAAATCCTGAGAGGGGAACATAGAAGAGAAGGAATTGCTGCATTGCCATTCCCTCCCTCCCCGGTGGGGTGATTTTTTCACTTTTCCTCTCACTGTCTCTCTCCCTCTCCCTCTCTCTCTCTCTCGTGCACACTATGGCAAAAAAAAAAAAAACTACAAAAAAATAATTAAAAACAAAACAGGATCTGAGACATATAGATGAATGAAACTAAATAGAGAACCCAAGAGTAAATGCACAAATAAATGGAAATCTGAATTTTTATAAAGCTGCCAATAATATTCTATGGGGAAAAGACCAGTCTCTTCAACAAATGGTGTGAGGAAAACTGGATATCTATGTGCAAAAGAACAAAACTGAACCCTTATCTTATGTCACAGGAAAAATCAACTCAAGATGGATTCATGTTTAAGTGAAAGGCCTAAAACTATAAACCTCTCAGAACAAAACAGGTAAAGTTTTATAACATTGGTTTTGACAAAGATTTTTTTTAATATATGATACCAATAGCATATGCAGCAAAGATTAAAACAGACAAATGGAATTACACCAAACTAAACAGCTTCTGCCAAGTAAAAGAAAGAATTAATACAGTGAAGGTTAAACTACATAACAGGAGAAACTATTTCCAAACTATATCTAATAAGGGGTTAATGCTCAAAAGGTACGTGCAACTCTAACAACTCAGTAGTAAAACATTCCAACCCTGACAGCTTGAATAAACACCCCAGGCACATGCATGCACACGAGTCCCAAATCCTGACAGGATGAAGTGGAGGGTAAAAAGATGGCAGTGTGACCGTGCCCCATTGGGCAGCACTCCCTTTTCTCTGGAGAGAGCATGCACCTTCTGACAAAAACAAAGCAAAACTTTTTTTTTTTCTTTTTAATAAGAATGAGAAAAGGAGGCCAGATGTAGCACAAGGATACATTATTCTCTGACAGGCAATCCCTCATGGAAAGGTTCCTGGATCAAGACCAGAGATAGTCCTGAGCACAGTAAGCATATCCTTGCCAATGACTCAGGGCCGATTGAGGCTGGGGGTGGATTGTGGCATCAGGATCCTGTTGGGGAGCTGCCACCCTTTTTCTGTCTCCATCACTCATGAATAAAATACAAATAAATAAATAAAAGCTTTTAAAAATGGGTAAAGGGCAAAAATTAAAACTGCTGATTTAAAAATATGGAAAGACATGAGGCTAGCAGATGGCATAGTGGTTCCACTACTGGACTCTCACATGGCTGGCTGTAGTTCAAACCCTGGACCCAGTGGCTTGAAACTTATGCTGGCCACATGTGTATGCCCAGGATCCCAGGAGGAAAAACGAGCAGAGGGGATTGTGGTGTGGCCATTCTCCTGGGGGATGATTTCTTACTTTCCCCTCACTCTCTTTGTATTGCTCACTTTCCAGCAAGGGCACACATCCTAAGGCAAAAACTTAAAAAAAAAAAAAAAAGAAGAAGAAAAGAAAAAGGAAAGACTATTGACTTTTTACTGAAGACATACAAATGGCCAAGAGATATATTCACATCACTAATCATCAGAATAATGTAAATCAAAACCATAATGCAATATCACCTCGTACCTGTTAGGATGGCTATTATAAAAATAGATAACAAGTGTTGTGAAGATGTAGAGAAAAGCATATGAGGAGAAGCCTTTGTGCGCTGTTGGTAGGAATGTAAAATGGTGTGACTTTATAAAACACAGCGCGAGGTTCCTCAAAAAATTAAAAGCAAAACTACCATATGATCTGACAATTCCACTTACAGGTACATATTTTAAATAATTTAATGAGGACCTTGAAGAGATATATACCCTGTCATGTTCATTACAGTATTATTTACAACAGCCAAGATAGAAACAACCTAAATATTCAATGGAAAAATAATTTAGCATTTATACACAATGGAATATCACTTAGCTTTTAAAAAGAAGAGAATCTACCACACATGACAATATGAAAGAACATGATGACCATTATACTGAGGAAATAAACCAGTTGTCTGAAGAAAATACCCCATTATTCCACTTAGGGAAACAGGTGAATAATTAATCTAATGGAGACAGCTGGGCACTGAGGGAAGAGGGGAAAATTGGAGTGGCTGTTTAATGGATATCAAATTTCATTTGTATAAAGTAAGTCCTAGAGATCTGCTGAACAACACTGTATCTATAGTTAACAATACATTTGGGAACCAGCAGGTGGCTTGTTGGTTAAGGCACTGGATACCCCCACATGGTCGACCACAGTTCAAGTACCGGACCTGGTGTCTTGCTTTCTCACTTTCCCTCCCTCTCTCTCTCATCAAGTTAAAGTAAATGAATGAATAAAATTAAATTTAAAAATTCTTAAAAAAAAAATACCTTTGTGCATGGTCCTGGGAGTGCTCACTGTTGCCAGTCATTGCTTCTAGGACCTTTCTGCTGATAAAACACATAAATATTTGCTTTATCTCTATCTCTCCCTTTATGTATATATATATATATAATACTGTAATAACTTATCTACATTAAATTGAACAGAATTTCACTGGTATCTCCAACTCTAATTCATTAACGCAAGGATCATTCTGGATCATTCTAGCTTCCCTCACTTGCTTAGCTGCTGCTTCTTATTCTTATTTTATATTTTTGATGCAGGGTACATGTGCTCACAGAAGAGAAAGAGAGACAGAGTGAAAGTGAGAAATCACTCCCCAGGGGTACGGCCACATCACAATCCATCATCCTCTATTCTCCTCTCAGAATTTTGGGTGTGTACACACAGATCCCCATGATTTTCAAACTGCCAGTCTAAGACTCAAACCATGGTTGGCCACATGGGAGTCCAGCACCTTCACCACCATGCCACCTGCTGGCCCCCCTCCACTTGTTTGTCTTTAAAATCCTTCCAACAATGAGAAGGTTGGCTTCCACCATTCACTCTCTCAATTTGTTTCCTATAGCTGCCAGAACAAATCACCATGAAGTTGTAAATTAAAATAGAATCTTGTTTTACTAAGCCAGAATTCAGACATCTACCCTGCTGTGCTTGCCTTAGAGACTAGAGGTGAAAATCTGCTCCTTGTTTTTTCCAGTTTCTCATGGCCACCAGCTTTCCTTGCATTTTGGTCACATTACTGCCTCCATGGTTGTACACCCTTTTCTTCTCTATATAATCTCTTTCTGCCTCTCTTTCGTAGGAATTCTTGCAATATTTATGTTGGTCTGTTATGGTCAAGCCAGAATAATCTGCCCTTCTCAATGTCTCTAGCTTAATCACATCTGCAAAGTAGCATTTACAGTCTCTAAGGAATAAGACTAATATTTTTAGTGGCCATTGTTTAGCCTACTAAAACATTCACTTACTTAATTATTCAATTAACAAAGACAAATTTATTCCGTTGTAACTACTGTAATAGGAGAGCGTCAAGTAGGAATTGAACTCACTTTAATTTGTACAGAGGTGACTCAGCACTTTAAAAGGAAATTGAGGAAATGAGGAGAGTAATAAGTAGTGCTCCAGTAGAGTCAGAGAAGTGGAAAAAGAAGGAAGGTGAGTCAATGTGACTGGACTATGTGAGTTTTCTAATTAGCACTTATCAACCTTGCACTTCTGCCCTACCACTGGGACCAGAAGACAGGGGCTGTACCCACAAGTGTAGGATGGAATAAACAAAATAAATTCTTTTGACAACCTTGGTCTTTCTCAGACAAGAAGTTACAATGGCCAAAGTCATCAGCCTAGGCACATGGCGACATTAGCAGTCAGAAACCATGCTAATGTTTGGCCCAGCTGTGGAAGACTGTGATAGATGCTGCTGTTTAGCAGGACAAGGCCATGTGAGAGATCCCGGTTCAATTCCAGGCCTTATCTTAAAAAGCTGGGTACAGTGGTGCACTCTTGTACTATTCAAAATGCGGAAGCAAGATTGTGAGCTTACAGTCAGTGTGGACTACACAGTGAGCTCTTGTGTGAAGGAGTGACTGGGGTGATCTGAGTGGTGGTCCAATCTAGTTAGGAGACTGAAGCAGGAGGACTGCAAAAGAGCAAGACCATTTCTAAAACCACCACCACCACACACAAGTGTGTCATGTGTGCACGAGAAAAAGAAATTTGCTAGTGGTCTAGTTTCTTGGTGGGGCTGAGGAGTATGGAAGAAATAATTTGTGCTGAGATTCTGGTATAGGCCAAGGTAAAGGCCTAGCTGAGAAAAGGACTCAGAGGAGCCTGACTAAAGTTTGATCAAGGAGAAAGTCTTTGTCGTATGTATAATAGCACTGGAAATGTTAACCTGTACTCGATGGGGAAATAACTTTATCAACTAGAGTACAGTAGATATGCTTATTTTGCATTTTCTCTTACAGATGCCATGCTTTCTGAAGTCACTTAGGTCAGCCCTTTCCCTTTCACCATCTTCAGTAGAGTTGTTTCACATATTTGTTACAGTTCATTTCTTTTGTCATAGTCTATATTCCTCTCTTGGATTATTAATGTCGAAATTATTTTTGTATAGTTGAATAAACTAAGGTTCGCTTTTCATGTTAAGTTCAATGGATTTTGACGAATCTATAATGTGATATAACTGCCATTACACAATATGATGCAGTATACGTTCACCATATTAAAAAATATCCTTGGCATCTCACCTACTAAACTCTCCCTCTCCAGACTCCTGGCAACACTGATATCATAATCTTCATGGTTTTGGCTTTTTTAGAATGTTATGTAATTAGAATCATATAGTATAGAGTCTTTAAAGACTGACTTCTTTCACTTTGAAATATTAATGTAAAGCTTGCCTATATCTTTTCATACCTTACTAGTTCATTTCTTTTTATCACTCAATAATATTTCGTTGTGTGAATGTATTAAAATGTGTTTACACATTAACTTATTGGAGGATGTCTTGATTGCTTTTAATATTTGGTAATAATAGATACAGCTGCTATAGACATTCATGGTAGATTTTGTGTGAATACCCATCTCCACACCAGGAATATGACTGACAAATTGTTTGGTAAGATTGTGTTTAACTTTGTAAGAAACTGCCAAAATTTCTTCTAAAGTGGCTGTGTCATTTTGAATTCCTACCAGTAACTAATGAGCACTTTTTTCCCCTTTGAATCCACGCCAACAGCTGACATCATCAGGTTTGTTTTTCATTCCATTTGCTTTTTGCATTTTGTATTTTAGCCATCCTACCAGGTATGTAATACTATATTACTGTTATTTAAATATGAAATTCCAAACAATGAATGATTCTGAACATCTTTCCATATGCTATCTATATATCTTCTTTTGTCAGTGGTCTTATCAGATCTCTTGGCAATTTTAAACTACATTGTTTATTTTCTTAGTTTTGAGTTTTGAGAGTTCTTTGTATATTTTGAATACCAGTACATTATCATATATGTATTTGCAAATATTTTCTCATAATCTATAGCTTATGTTTCATTTTCATAACTGTATCTCGTGGAAGTTTTTCATTTTAATGAAGTCTAAATCAGTTTTTTCTTTTATGGATTGTGTCTAGATTCCTTTCTTTGGGCGGAGGGGTGGGGCAAGTAGATGTCCAATTGTTCTGGCATTATTTATTGAAAAGACTATTCTTTCTCCATTGAATGGTCTTTCTTCCTTGTCTAAGAGTTCACTGAACATTGTGGGTCTATTTTTTCATGTTTTTACTGCTAGTGATATAAATAAACCTGTTGAATAAAAATACAGCACAAACAATTATATATGGTACATAGTAATATTTGATCATTATAAAAAATGAGGGAACCAGCAGTTAGCATAATGGCTATGTCGCTGGACTCCCATGTAGTTGACCATGGTTCGCATCCCGGACCCGGTGGCTTAAAACTCATGCCGGGCGCGTGTGCGTGCATGCCCAAGATCCTGAGAGGAGAATGGAGGAGGAGGGATTGGGGCATGACCATCCCTCTGGGGGGTGATTTCTCGCTTTCTGTCTCTATGTCTCTGTCTGTCTGGAGAGCGCACGTGTCCTATAGTGAAAACCTCTCCAAAAAAAAATGACTATATTACCAGCTGGTATATTTACTATGGTATGCTTTTTATTGTTATTTTAGAGCATGGTCCTATTTTCATTTTATAAAGGTACTGTAAAACAGCATGCCATATTATGCTAGCAGGAGCCCAATGCATCTAGTATTTACCACATGCCTTGATTGCATTATTTTCTCTTGTGCAAGATTTAATCTTGTGTTGTTTTGTTAATCATGGCTTCTAAATATATAAAATCCACTGCTAATGTTGCTCAGTAAGAGGATACATTGAAAGATTGACCAGGAAATGAAATTAAGAGTGGTTAAGGACTACAGAGGTGAAAAATGAGTGATTACTATTAATACTTCCAACCAGGTATATCTCATTCTATCATAGCTACAATCTTGAAAAACAAGGTGATGAATGCTGTTAATGATCTCTTTCATTGAAGGCAACAAGATTAACAAAAATTCAAGAAAGGCCTATATCGGAAATGAAGAAATTTCTAATGACCTGTATTGAAGACCAGACACAACAGAATATTATTCTCAGCACCATATTAATCTCATCCAAAGCAAAAATTTGTTGGCCATGTTGAAAGAAAAGACTGAACCTGTTATGTTGTTGAATTTACTGTTAGCTCTGGGTGGCTTAAATGGTTCAAAAATCATTATTCGGGAACCAGCAGTTAGCGTAATGGCTATGTCGCTGGACTCCCACGTAGTCAACCGCAGTTCGTGTCCCGGACCCGGTGGCTTAAAACTCACGCCGGGCACGTGTGCGTGCGTGCCCAAGATCCCGAGAGGAGAATGGAGGAGAAGGGATTGCGGCGTGACCATCTCCCCTGGGGGGTGATTTCTTGCTTTCTGTCTCTATGTCTCTCTCTGTCTGTCTGGCGAGCGCACGCGCCCTACAGTGAAAATCTCTCTCCAAAAAAAAAAAAATCATTATTCATTACATAATGTAAAAGTGAGCAGTTGAGTCAATTAGTGCAGGTGTGAAGGCAGCTGAAGAATTTTTAGAAACTCTGGACAAACTGATTGTGGAGAAAAAATATTTGCTGAGGAAATCATCCATATGGATAAGATCTCCCTATTCTGGAAATGGATGTCCAAAAGAACTTTCATCCATAAAAAGGACAAGTCAATCCTGGGTCTTGAGGCTTTGAAGGACAGAAAACAGCCATGCTCAGGGGCAGTGTTACAGGCCAGGCATTGAAACCTTTTGCCATCTGACATAGTGAGCACTCAAGGGTCTTCAAGCACACCAATAAGTACTCACTACTACTGTGCTACAGGAGCAGTAAAAAAGACATGAATGACCCACCTCCTCTTCCAAGACGCCCTCCTGCATTGCTATGCCAGAAAAATAGAGACACACTGTCTGGAAAATATTCTTTTCAAGATTTTGCTCACTACTGACAATGAGCCTTTTACTGGTGATTTTCATCTCGATATCAACGTAGTGTTTCTCTTTCCAAACCCCATTTCTAGCCAACAAATCAAGGAGTTATACCCACTTTGAAGGCTATTGCTCCAACCGAAGAAGACACTGAGAAGACATTGATCCAATTCTGGAAGGATTACAGACTTGGGACATGTCATCAAGGAGTATATGAATAGCATCTGGAAGAAGATACTGCAGAGGTTTATCTACAACTTCAGAGGATTTGCCAAGGATAACAAAGTCATAAAAATCAACAAGGCTGTGATTGAGACAGCAAATAATTTTAGATTGGGTGTAGATGAGGATGACATTGAGGAGCTCCTACAGGTGGCTCTTGAGAAATTCACTAATGAAGAGTTGTTGGAACTGGACCAGGAATGCATAGCTGAAAAAGATACAAGAGAAAGGAAAACTAGAGGAAAGAAAAGAAAAAAGAACTTTTGAGAAAAATCACAGAGTAGAGTTCAGAAAATTTTGTAGACCTCAACAAGCTCTCTAAAAAGTTTAAAAATGTGGAGCCTAACACACACACACACACACACACACACACACACAAATATTTATTTATAGAGAGAAAGGTTTATAGTACCTTATATGCTTACAACGAAATATATGATGGAAAAATAAATAAAACAGCAAAACACCATAGATATTCTCTGAAAACAATAAGAGTTCTTTAAAAAAAAAAAAAAAGCCTCAAGGAGTTCCTTTAGGAAATAGTCCATAAAAACGTATTGTTTTCATAGGAGATGAGAGTTCCACATGTTACAGTCCCTGACAACCCTCCACTGGGACAAGACATGAACATGAAAGACTGATAATGATGTTCTCATCCTGTGTAGGCCTAGGCTAATATATGTGTTTATGTCTTAGTTCTCAACAATAAAGTTTAAATATTTTTTAGAAAAATACAGGATAAATATACAAAAGAAGAAAATAATTTTGGTATGGCTGTACAATGTATTCATGTTTAAAGGTAAGTATTATCACAAAAGAATCAAAAGTTAAAAAAAAATAAAGTCTATAAAGTAAAAAAAAAAAAAAAAAAAAAAAAAAAATCACCTAAAGGGACCAGCAGATGGCATAGCAGTTATGTCAGAAAACTCCCATATGGCCAATCATGATTCAAGTATGGACTCAGTGACTTGACAGGCATGTGTGCGTGCATGCCCAAGATCCAGGAGGAGAACAGAGGAGGAGGGATTGTGGCATGACCATTCCTCCCGAAGGATGATTTCTCACTTTCCCTCTCACTGTGTCTCTTTCTCCAGCAAGTTCATATGCCCTAAGGCAAACTCCTTGCCCTGCCAAAAAATAAAAAAAAATCAGCTAAAGTTGAATTATCTTGTATGTGTCTCTTTCTCCAGCAAGTTCATATGCTGTAAGGCAAACTCCCTGCCCTGCCAAAAAATAAAAAAAATCAGCTAAAGTTGAATTATCTCTAAATAAATACTTTTAAATATAAATTTCCCAGTGTACAATGTTTATGAAGTCTATACTAGTACAGAAATGTCCTAGGCCTTTATATTCACTTGCTATTCATTTTCCTACTCTATCACTCCCACAGAGCAGCTCCAGGTATGGTAAAAATAAGGGTCCAATACATCTTTTTTTATATATATAAACCATATTTTACCATACCTTTTCTATGTTTAGATGTTCAGACACATACTCATTGTGTTATAATTGCCTACAGTATTCAGTACAGTAGCTGCTATACAGGTTTGTAGCCTAGAAGCAATAGGCTATATACCCTTTAGCCTAAGTGTGTGGTAGAACAAATGGGTTCACATAGGTATACTATAATGCTGCACAATGATGACCTCTCCTAATAACTCGTTCCTAAGAATATATCCCCATTGTAAGCAAGGCATGACTTAATAATACTATATTAGTACTTTTAATTGTTATATATAAGTGATATTATAATGGATACAGCCTACTAGAAACTGTTTTTACCCCATATTACAATTATAAGCCATATCCTATTAACAAATTTCTAATTCATCAGTGCTACTGAGTAATATTCCCTCATGTTAACACAGAATGATAAATAAATACATTATGCCCTGATTAATACATTATACATGATTAATATTTCAAAAGATGGGGCTGGCAGGTGGTATTGTGGCTAAGGCACTGGCACTGGACTCACACATGGCCAACCCTGGTTTATGTCCTGGCCCTGGCAGCTCACTTGCGCGCGCTCTCTCTCTCTGATGCATGCACATGCCCTGGAGCAAATTAAAAAGTAATAGCAATAATAAATAAAATTGAATAAATAATTCTTTAAAAAATATTTCAAAAGATACTGCCATGAACATTATTACGTATATACCCTGGGCAATTTAACGAAGTTGTATTTAGGTACATGACTAGAAGCAGAACCACTATCTGGAAAAAGACATGCAAATTGATCTTGTTTTTGTTAAACTGCTCTCCAGCGTGGCTGCTCATATTTTATTTCTATCAGCATTGAAATGAGTTTCCATTACGCTAACTGCTGGTCCAATTCTTCACGTTTTTGACTACACTTTGCCAATCCAAATGCTTCAAGGAATATACATCAGGCTCCTGATTATTAGAGAAGTTGAGCATCTTTTTATGTGTATATAAACCAGGTAGTTTTCCCTTTCTGTGACCATTCAGTCCATAATCTTTACCAATTTTTCTTTTGAGGTTATTTACCCAAATGTGCCTAAATGTGCCTCTTTTCTGGCTGGAACCACAGAGGGCATTCAAAAGAAGAAAAAGAAGGTTCCTGCCGTGGCAGAAAGCAAGAAAAAGGCTCCTGCTGCAGCGGAAGCCACCAAGAAAAAGTATCTGCTGTGCCAAAAACTCTTAAGAAAAAGTGAAGGAATTTTGTAGAGCTGAAGATCTAGTGCCTGAGAAAGAAGTTTGCTCAAAATATGCTTCAAAAGGCAAGGAGGAAGCTTATCTATGAAAAAGCTAAGCACTATCATAAGGAATATAGACATGTACAGAACTGAGATTCGCATGGCCAGGATGGCAAGAACAGCTGGCAACTTCTATGTACCTGTAGAACTCAAATTGACACTTGTCACCAGGATCGGAGGTATCAATGGAGTGAGCCCGAAGGTTCTAAAGGTGTTGTAGCTTCTTTGTCTTCACCGGATCTTCACTGAGCCCGAAGGTTCTAAAGGTGTTGTAGCTTCTTCGTCTTCATCGGATCTTCACTGGCACCTTTGTTAAGCTCAACAAGGCCTCAATTAACATGCTCAGAATTATGGAAAAATATATTGCATGTGGATACCTGAGCCTGAAGTCAGGAAATGAACTGATCTACAAACATGGTTATGGAAAAATCAATAAGAAGGAAATTGCTTTGACAGATAACTCTTTGATTGCTCGATCTCTTGGTAAATTCGGCATCAT
>NW_006159692.1:2654083-2655034 GCF_000334495.1 Tupaia belangeri chinensis
AGGGTTGATCATCTTTTTTTGAAACAGCAGCTTGAGTTCCTTGTGTATTCTGGTTATCAGTCCCTTATCTGATAAATAGTTTACAAAAATATTTTTCTAGAAAAGACAATCATAAAATTCATATGGAATCATAAAAGACTCCATATTGCCATAGAAATTCTACACAAGAGTGGAGTGGGTGGCATCTCACTCCCTGATCCAAAAATATACTAAAAAGCTGTGGTAATCAAAAGAGCATGGTACTGGCACAGAAACAGACACATGGACCAATAGAACAGAATAGGGTCCCCAGAAATAAATTCCCAAACATACAGTCAACTGATTTTGACCAGGGATACCAGTCAATCCAATGGGAAAAGGAAAACCTCTTCAGGAAACAGTGCTGGCAAAACTGGATTTCCACCTGCAGAAAGATGAATCTGATCTGCCGCTCACCTTTGACAAAAATCAAGTCAAGGTAGATCAAAGATCTAAATCTAAGGCCTCAAACTATAAAACTTTTCCTGGAAAACACTGGGGAAACTCTAGGAGACATTGGGGTAGGCAAAGACTTCTTAAATAAGACCACCAAAGCACAGTCAATAATCCCCAAAATAGACAAATGGTATTACATCAGACCAAAAAGTTTCTGCATGGCAAAAGACACAGTAATTAGTATGAATCAACAGCCCTTAGAATAGGAAAATACTTTTGTAAGTTATTTATCAGATAAGGGACTGATAACCAGAATACACAAGGAACTCAAACAGCTGTTCCAAACAAAGATGATCAAACCTATTAAAAGATTGGAGAAGGAGTTAGAAAAAACACTCTCTAAAGATGACATACGAATAGCCAAAAGGCATATGAAAAAATGCTCAATATTCCTCATCATAAGGGAAATGTAGATCAAAACAACAATGAGATACCACCTAACCCCAGTCAGAATGACTAAGATTAAAAAAAAAAAAA
>NW_006159692.1:2655523-2665851 GCF_000334495.1 Tupaia belangeri chinensis
TGGGTGTAAATGCGAGATGTGGTGTGTGGGGAGGAGTGGGGTCTAAGAGAAGACATTTGGAGGAGGGATAAGGAGGTAGAGCATTGATGGGATGGGGAGGTGTGGTGTTATCAGTTGAAGATATTTTGATCAACTAGACTGGGGAGAAATTTTAACATATTGAAATGTTCACTTTTTAAGCTAAATAATGTGATTGAATGTATAAAAAAATTTTAAAAAATAAAGGAAGAGGAAAAAAAAATTCCCATTCTGAGGGCTGTTGATTCACACTAATTACTGTGTCTTTTGCCATGCAGAAACTTCTTAGTCTCATGTAATACCACTTGTCTATTTTGGGGATTATCAACTGTGCTTTGGGGGTCTTATTTAAGAAGTCTTTCCCTGCCCCAATGTCTATGCATGGAGCACCTGATTCATAAAATCTATACTGTTGGATAACACTTCAGAGACACAAATAACTTCCTGTGGCCCTTCAAATTATCTTCTCCACAAGGTGGAATGAAGAAAAAGACCACCCATTTAATAGAAGGTGGAGATGCTGATAACATGGAAGACCAGATCAACAAACTTATTAGAAGGATGAACTAAGGTATCCACCATGATTATTTTTGTAATCTGGTCAATAAATATACAGTGGCTGTTTTCAGACTGCAATAAAAAAATTCTAAATGCTTTTGATATATGTCAAATTTATTTTCCAGTTTATACTTGAATTTTTGCTTTATTTCAATACGATACACTTACGCTTTTAATGTTATATCATTAAATGTGTTACTCTTATCCTATATGGCTTACTCTTTGTCTTAAGAAATCCTTTCCTACGTCATAGAGTTATAATCTTATATTTTCATCTAATACTATTACAATCACAGTTCAGTTTTATTCCACCTGGAACTAACTTCTGTATGGCTCATGTTGAGATATAATTGTATTTCTTTATAGGGGCTAACCTATTTTTTTAAGGTCCTTTGTTAAGGTGCTCATTGTGGGGACCAGCAGCTGGTGCAATGGCTGTCGCTAAACTCCCAGTAGTCAACTGCGGTTTGAGTCCAGGACCCAGTGGCTTAAACTCTCACTGGGCATGTGTGCATACATGCTCAAGATCCCAAGAGGAGAAGGAATTGTAGTGTGGCCACCCACCCTGAAGGGGTGATCTCTCACTTTCTGTCTCTCTTGAGCACAAGTGCTCTCTTGAGCAAAAACCACTAAAAAAAAAAAAAATGCTCATGGTAATGAAACTAGTGTGCCAAAAAAAAAAAATAATAATTAGGTAAGTATATACTTTCCATATATGAAAGAACTTCAAAAATTTCTTGGCAAAATGGAATTAAGGTAATAATTTATTTTAGTATATTAAAATGGAAAATCTATGGATGGTTTTCCATAATCTGCACCTCCCAGTGACTTCTAGAAGACCCATGATATGTTTGTATTTATTCTGGCAATTGTTTTATGGTGTTTTATGGTCAGTGGACATCTTTCTTTTTTTTTTTCTTTTTTTTTTTTTTTTTTTTAGGGGTTTTTTTTTTAGGGCACGTGTGTTTGCTATAGGGCACGTGAGCTTGCCAGACAGAGAGAGACAGAAAGACAGAAAGCGAGAAATCACCCCCAGGGGGAATGGCCACACCACAATCCCTTCTCCTCCGTTCTCCTTTCGGGATCTTGGGCATGCACACACACGTGCCCGGCATGAGTTTTAAGCCACCGGGTCCAGGACGTGAACCAGAGTCGACTACACAGGAGTCCAGTGACATAGCCATTATGCTAATTGCTGGTCATACATGTTTCTTTTTTTTTTTTTTTAACCTTGCTGTCTAAACAACATCATCCTATTCAATAAAGTTTTATCATAAATTTTGCTCTCTGGAAAACCAACCACCAATGTTTTTCTTTATAAATTATCTAAGCTACTCTTGGCCCTTTTCTTCCAAATATTTTTAAAATCAGATTGACAAAGACTTGGGTGTGTGTTTTCCAGCCTATATTTGAATTGCACAGAACTTATATATTAATCTTGAAAACATTGCCTGATTAATGGTATTAAACCTTACTATCCATCCTCATGGAATAAATTCCCATATACACAGACCTTTTAAAATATTAAAGTTTTATAAATATTTCATTATTATTCTCACACTGCATATTTGATGATTTATTCATAGTTATGTGATATTTGTGGCTACAACTTTAAATATAACTGTGTTATATTTAAATATAATTGTGTTAAATATAACTGTAGCTAATGAAATTTTTGCTGCTGGTATATAAGAAATCTATTTATTTTTTATTATTGATCTATGTTCGGCAACTTTGCTGAACTCTTAATATATACTGAGTGTCTGCACTCTATGACTTAATTTTACTAATTTGTAGATTCCCTTGAGTTTTCTGTGAAGATAATCATCCAACTATAAATAATAACTGTGTGTCTCTTTCATTTCATCTCTCTTCTTACCTCCATTATAATGTTGAATAAAAGTGGTATAATGAGCAATTTTATTTTTATCTAATTTTGAAGTGCTCCTAATTTTTATCTAATTTTGAAGTGTATTTATGTCATTAAATACAGATTTTTGTTATATCTACTGGTCAGGTAAATAAAGTTATTTCTACTTCTACACTATTAACCTAAGAATCTAAAAGTTTTTAAAAATATAGAGTGTTGGATTTTACTTTTTTCCAAAATGTATCTAGGCAAGGTAAAGTATTTTAATAGATTCTTCTTTTTTTAAGTTTGTTTTTGTGCATGATAGCATGTGCCATGTGAAGGAGGAGAGAGAGGAAGGGGAGGAGGAAAAAGTGAGAGGGAGAAGAGGAAGACAGAGAGGGAAAGCATACCTCCAATGGGACTGGTCATGCCACAATCCTTTTTCCTCCATTTCTCCATCCTGCCAGAATCTTGGGTTTATGCACATGTATCCAGTGTGTCATTGCCAGGGTTGGGATTTGAGCCACAGCATGTAGGATCCGGTCTCCTCTACACAGCTCTTAACCACTATGCTAAAGGACCAGCCACACAGATTTTCAAAACTAAACCAAACAGGAAATCTTGTTAAAAATCCAGTTCTATCATGGTATATTATTAATATTATTGCTTAATAATGCTACCTTAACAAGTCATTCCCACCTCAGGTGGGTTAAAGCAGTCATCATTTACACTGAGGAATTACGGGCTAGCTGAGGTGGCTCTAGAAACAGAGGAGACTGGCTCAGTGGCAACAGCTGGAACAGACCTGTCAACTTTTACCGAGCTTGTGACTGTGTCTTCAGGTCAGCTGATCTGAGATCAATCAGCTGGGAAGTTTCATTAAGTTTCCAGTCTATGAGTTGGCCAACAGATTCCACTCTGCAGGACTCAACTTATTAGATCAGCAGGCTCACCCATGCATGCTTTTCTCATAATGATGGCAGAGGGAAAGAAACAATTTGGTATACAAGCTTACTCCATGTCCTGGTGCATCGTCTCTATCAATTACTCATTGACCAAAAAAATAGCACATGACATAAACACAAGATAAAAAATAGGGAAGTACACACTACGTTTTGTGCGAACTGCACAAGTTGCATGGCCAAGGATATAGATACAGTGAGGAGGGAAGAATCTAAGCCAATAATGCAGTCTACCATAGATCTAATACATGGTCTGGTTTTATAAGATGTAAAAATTTTAACTTATTAAGTCTGTGATTTTTGAATAGTTCTTTTGTGGTTTAGTAATGAAAAACATTCAAAGACTATTGTCATTATCCTCTTTCTGTTATCATAAAAAGATGAACAAATGGGCCAGTGCCAGGATAGCCAGGATATGAAAGGCTCCAGAGACTCCCTAAGACTGGGAAACTCACTCTTATATTTTTTACTAATCCCCATATTTTTGTTAAGAAATTTTCAGTTTAGGGACCAGCAAGTGGCATGGTGGTTAAGGCACTGGACGCTCCCACATGGCCCTGGACCTGGTGGCTCGCTCTCGCTCTCTCTCTCGCTCATTAAATTAAAATAAATGAATGAATGAATAAATAAAATTAAATGATTTTTTTAAAAAGAAATGTTCAGTTTAAAGAATTTCTTCACATACTCAAAAGATGTTCATATGGGTTTATCAGTCTGAGTTTGGTCATAAAAACAGAGTCACTATAATAAAGAAATAAGAGTTGGAAACAAGAACTGAGACTGACACAAATTTGAGTGTTGCTAAGAGAGTGAAGACTTTAAAATGAATTGAAGCATTTCCAAAACTTATGAAAAGCTTAAGAAATCCTTTAAGAAATCCCTTATGCTCGGCCACCAAAGTGAGAATGTCACATATGCAGGAGTTGTTAACGAGGTCAGCAAAATCACCAGGTCTGTCAATGCTGAGCGTGACCTCTGTCCATCCGACTGCCATCCCTTTTCTGTGTCATTTCTCCTCCCAAACTTCATATGAATCACTCTCATTAAAAGGTGATAAAAGGGGGACCAGTAGATGGCATATATTGCTGGACTCCCACATAGTTGACTGCAGTTCAATCCTGGACCCAGTTGGCTTAAACTCACACCAGGCACATATGCATTTGTGCCCAAAATCCCAAGAGGAGAATGAAGAAGGCATTGTGACATGGCCACCACCCCCATAGGGAGAAGGGGAAGGGGTGATTTCTCATTTTGTCTCTCTGTCTCTATCTCTCCAGTGAGTGCATGTCCTCTGTAGCACAAATCTCTCTTTTAAAAAAAGTGGTAAAAGGACTAAAGTTCTTAGAGTTAGACAAAAAGGTGGTTGGTGGTTAGTGACACCAGCTCATCTAGCAAAATGGGCACAATAGATTTTTAGAGCTGTCATCAAGATAGTGTTTCTTCCTTCCGTGGCTACATCCAACCCAACAGCTATATTTACTAGAGCACGTCCCACAAATAAGACTCTTAGACCTACCTGATTCCTTTCAAAAAATGTGTTCAGTCTCAAAATAAATGATATTAACAATAGCATAAAAAATGTGAAGTGTATAGAAATAAACCCAAAGTGAATATATCAAACCTTTCAGAGGAAAAGTCCTAAGTAGTAAAAGAAAGACATAAAAGAAAATTTGAATAAATTGAGTGATACTCCATGTTTATGCATGGGATAGTTAATATGGAGTAGAGGTCAGTTCTCTTCTAAATCAGTCTGTAAGTGAAATACGATAGCAATAGAAAGTACAGTTGATGGAATTAAAAAGTTATTCTCATGTTTTTAGGGACTAAAAGCCAGAGTATAGCTAAGTTAACCCTAAAAAAGAATAGGAAAGGGGACTAGTCCTACCAGACGTGAGCATATATTATTAAGCCAAAGTGAGTAAGAAAAATTGTGCGATATTGAGACAGAAACAGAAAAGAAGTCTAGGCAAATAGACTAATAGATTAAAGTAGAAAAAATAGGACTAGATCCCTTTATTGTGAAAACTTGATATAAGATAAAGAGTCCCACAAGACAATGAGAAAGGGATTGATTGCTTAGTTGATAATATGAAAAAATAAATCACCATGTGGAGAAAAGTAGAGCTGGACCTTTACTTTTCAATTGTCAAGTGGGCATTTAATTAAAAACCCAAATGTAAACATAAGGCAATAATCATACAGAAGAAAATACGAACAAATATTTTTATCAAGCTTATTGGGAAATCTTTTAAACCAATTATTCCAAAGACAGTAGTTGAGTAACAAGGATTTTCTAGAGGATATTGTAAAACACTGGCAAAATGAGAAGACTGGATGAAGATACTTGCAACTTTTAAAACTGATAAGGAAGTAATATTTAGGTAATGAAAAAGATCACAACAATAACGAAATAGACAGGAAGCACAGTATAAAACCAGAGGAAGATCACCTTACTAACAAGGCCAGGAAAGACGTCCAAAAGTCACAATTAGTAGAAAAATGCTAATAAAGACTACAATGAAAAATCAATGCACACTCTCAAAATAGCAAACGTTAGGAAGGTAAGTAACATCTAATGCAGAGAGTTATGAACCTGAACACTGGGGTGCTTTAAATAGGAACAATGATCAACTGATCCAGCCAGTCCTGAAAAGATTACTACAGGGCTCAGGAAAATGAGGGATGTGCATATTTTCTGACTCAGAGATCCCATTCCTGAACTTGTATATACCAGGATAGTTCTCTCAGAGATGTATAAGGGTATGCATCGAAGCATGTTCACTGTGACACTGTTTATAATAATGAGATTAAGAGGTATGCTCCATGACCATTTCAAGCAGGAAGGATTTATGAAATGGAGTAGTTGTGGGTCAGGAGATATTATGCAGCTCCAAGAATCAACAAAGTGAATGCATGTACATATAATAATGTGGATGGCCCTTAAAAACATTTTTTGGAGAATTATTTTATTTAACTTTATTTATTTTTGACCAGAGAAGGGAGAGGGGGAGGAGCAAGTCACCAGCTCTGGGATTTGAACCACAGTCAGCCATGTGGGAGTCCAGTGTCGTTAACCAGCACACCATCTGCCAGCCCACCTTAAAAACATTTTAAGAAGTGAGAAAATAATTTCTGGTGTATGGGGCCAGTAGATGGCATGGTAGTTAAGGTGCTGGACTCCCACATGGCCAGTTGCAGTTCAAGTCCTAGGACTCGTGGCTTGCTCTTACGCTCTTACTCTCTCACTGTCATTCTCTGGTGAGCACATGTGCCCTATAGGAAATTTTTAAAATAATATTAATTAAACTTTAAAAATATAATAAAAATGTATGGTGTAATGTCATGTACTAAAGACTACATAGGGCTACATTCTCTGAGTTACCATAATTAGGAGAAAAAGAAAACATAAAAAGTATACACATGTGACAGGTCTTCAAAGAAATTAAGAAAAATGTGTATTATTAAAAAAAAAACTATGTGCAGGTTTCAAAAGACTTTTGCATCAGAAGAAACTCATGTTTTAATTCCATTGTTTAACAAACTATTTGAAGTACTTCATATTCTATAACCCTGAGGGCTGTTTGGAACATACCAGATGATAGAAAAAATCTGGTACAAGGTTAGAGACTAGGACATGAGGGACTGAATTTAATCTAGTAAACGTTCTCTGGCATTGACATGATTTACTGTTTACAACAGATGATGATTTTTAAAGAATTCATTTCTCTGTATTCCAGGTATTAGGAATTAGGCTGTTTTAACTCAGCTCCAGTTCTTGGTAGCATGACAGAGGCAAAAATGGGTTTGCTAATCCAGCCTCATTGAAGTACTGTTCAGCAGAGCTCAGTAAAGGCTGCTTCCTGTGGGTGTACAATGCTGACTCAACCCCATATTGAGTGGCCAGCCAATGAAACGTAACCAAGGGCTGCATTTCTTACCCTGATGTTTGGCCATATCTTGACAATACTTTTCATTTTCAATGAAATACAATGCTATTATAATTAGTTGACACAATGACTTCAGACTGCTAAAGATATAAGTTCTAAAATAGTGGTGCCATCTTAAGTTCATCAATAACATATATAATGCTCTTTCCAGTCCTCCCTCTTCACTTCTGGTAGGGAAAACATAATCAGGAAAATGGCAGAGATTGGCTGTAAGATTGTTGCAAAGTTCAATTTGCTTTAATGCTTCTGTGTAGAATTAAGAGGTCTCTTCAAAAAAAAAAAAATCATTGCCACTTAAAAGTAAAAGAATATTGATCCACCCAAGAGATAGTCATTAAAGTCCCATTCTATCATTCCCCATTCTGAAGACATCTGGAAGAACTGTATTCAATTCTATAAGTCAATTATAAAAAATATACAAAATGATTCCTCTGCCAAGGAAAATGAACATGATGCTGTTGAGTCTGAAAACCAAATCAAGAGCTAAGTGCATTAGCATTACAGAAGAATAATTCTAATATTTGGAGATGAGCACTTAAAATGCAGATGTTTGGACTTTACCCCAGGAAGACCTCCAAAGGTCTGCTTTATTTAGAAATCTCAGATAGAAAGTTCATTTTCAGGTTTGTTTGTTTTTGTTAGGTTACAAGAAAGAATCAGATTAGATGTTGTCCTAAATGATACCTTATGGACCTTTCTGGCCTTAAATGTTGACGCATCTGTGAAAATTGTTTTTAACGTATAAAGGGAAATGATGTTGCTTTCTTCAAAAAAGGCATATGCACTAGATTTTTAAATCACCACTTTTTTCGAGTTCCAGATGGAAAGAAATAAAATGAGCTTTCACCATCATTTTAGACCACATTATTACTAGCTTGACTCTGCCGGACACATATTACTGAGGCTTTAATATCGGTAAAACCTACGAACACAATCTTAGAATGAGTCACTTTTTTAAAAAAATTACTTATTTATTTATCTTATGGCAGACGCTGCTGCTGAAGGTCCCAATCAAAACTGGCATTTTCAAAGTAAGGGCTGTAGTTGGAACAATGTTCAAAATTGTCTGCTCTCCCCTTTTGTTTGAAACCATCTGAGAAAATATCTGCAGCGCATTAAGATCGGCCCTTAAGTGCTTTGTAGCAAAAGCTTGAAGGCAGCTATGTGCCAGATGGAAAGGCCATGCCATTCTTCAACTGGCTTACTCATACTGAATAAATATGAGATGAAAACAGGAGATTTACGTTAGTGACAAGACCACAGAGACCTGAGAAGCACTGTCTGAATCCCTCTCAAGCAAAGGTTGCTCTGGAAAGCAAATTCTCAGTTCCCAGTCATTACAAAGACCAAAACTTGCGGCTGGGGGGTAGTTTTCCAACCAGGAGGGAGAGCAGGGGCCCTGGCACTGTTAACTTGGAAGTCCACTGGAACTTGTGGGTTTAGCCTGCGAGGTCTTTGCATCTATGCCAAGCCATTTGCAGGACTCAGCTTTTAATCTGGCATCTCTCTAAATGTATTTCATTCACTGTCAAGGCTGGAAGTATTAAATTAGTCAGATTTTGTGGGCAACTAACCAAAAAAGCAGCTGTTTGCTTCATTTCATTTTATATGCCAAGTAACAATTCGACGAAGGTGGTCTTCATCATTTTTCTAGTAGAATACTCTTATTTCTAAAATAAGTATTTCAAAACATAGAAACTAGTAGGACCCACCCCCCCCAATGCATTCATCTGTGGGAAGAAGCGAGGCAACAGGGACAGAAAGAATTCCCTATTGAGGGACTGCCTAAGCCAGATATCTTTTTTTTCTTTCTTTTTCTTGGTTGCATAATGGAACAGTGATTCTCTTCAAAGATATACCTCCTTTAGGGATGCTTTAGAAATTTGTAGGAGTTTTTTGATCATCACAATGATTAAGGAATTCTTAATTATTTATTATTCTGGATCTGCAATGAGTTGGGCAGTATTACATATCAAAGAATTGTAGCTTGCTCAACTTTTGAATGCACCATGGGAATTTTTGTGGTGGATAATTTGTTAATAATAACCCAATCCGAGAACCATACTGTATTTTACGCATAAACCCAAAGTGTATTTTATATAATTTTAGTATACACTGAAATCTCCAGAAATTAAACTACCATTAAAAAATGAGAGATCTATACTTATTTTTTCTTAAAACATTACACTTGTTCTTTGTTTCTGAAAATCACGTGATGGACATTATCCCTCTTCCTGGCATTATTCTGAATGAAACCTATCACTTTTGGAATGATGATAGCTCTATCAGTAAGCAGGTATTTTACTTATGCATTATAATACAAGTCTTATGTACAATTGTTATAATTAAGGCATTATATTGTCTTTGGTTACAACTCTTTTGTCAGGTAAATATATTCCAAATATCTTCTCCCCCCTTCCTATTTTGCACATTTATTTTCCTAACAGTTCTTTTTAAACAGCAAGCCATTTTAATTTTGATAAACCTAACATATGTTTTTATATGTAGTGCTCTTTACATCCTGTCAAAAGGCCTGCCTACCAAAAGTTTACAAGGATAGTTTCCTGCTTTCTCTTAGAATGTTTATGGTTTTAGCTCTATGCTTAGGTAAATAATATATTTCAAATTAATTTTTCCATATACCATGGAATAGAGGTTGTGGTTCATGCAGTTCTTTCAGCATTATTTTTTAATAATACAAAACTTTTGCAATTAAATTACCTTAAATTTGTTAAAAATCAATTAATCAACTGTATCTCTATAGATTTTTTTACATTATGCTGATCTACTTTAAGAAATGTATGTGGTCTATTGTGGTATTATATTGTCTTGACATTGGGTGGTTTAATTCATCTAACATTCTTTATTTTTTTTTCCCAAATTTGTTTTCGTTTTTTTTTTTTTTTAAAGAATCATTTAATTTTATTTATTCATTCATTTATTTTAACTTGACCAGAGAGAGAGAGGGAAAAAAAGCAAACAGGTCCAGGA
>NW_006159692.1:2667223-2694613 GCF_000334495.1 Tupaia belangeri chinensis
CACAAACCGTGGTCGACTACGTGGGAGTCCAGCGACATAGCCATTACGCTAACTGCTGGTTCCCCCAAATTTGTTTTTAGCTATCCTAGGGTCTTGGCATTTCCATATAAGTTTAAAATCATCTTGTTAATTTCTACAAAAAAAAAAAGAGCAAGTTAGAATTTTGATTAGGTTGTTCTTGAGTAGCTAGATCAAGTTGAGAAAAATGGGCTTCTTAGCAATACTGAATTTTTCAAACCATGAACGTCTAAGTCTTTTATTTTTCTCAGTAGTATTTTGTAGTTTTCAATGTAGTCTTTTACTTCTTTCAAGGATATTCCTAAGTATTTCCTGAAGCTGTACATAGTATTGTTGTTTAATTTTGTTTTCTCCTGTTTATGTATACAGAAATAAAATCTTTTAATATTGGTCTTGTACCAGTAACTTTTCTAAGAGCATTTACTAATTCAGTCTCACAATTCTACTATATCTTGTAGATTCAAGTCTTCCCACAGAAACAATGTTCAAATAAAGAGTTTTACCTTTATCCTTCCAATTTTTATGCTTTTTATTCTTTTTACTTATTGTGTTGTTCTTATTAAAAACTTCCAGTTGAAAGTGGAAAAAAAAAGTCAGAAAATAGAACTCTGCTTTCTTGCTTATCTTTGGAGTGGAGCAATCAATGCTTTTTCATTAAAGATAAGGTTACTTTAGCTGCAGGATTTTCATCTATGCACTTTTTCAGATTAAAGACATTGTTTTCTATTTATATTTTGTTGAGAATTTTGAGAGTAGATGTGACTTTGTCAAATATATTTTCTGAATCTAGTGACATGACCATATTCTTTCATTTTTTGACTCTATTAATCTGTCAAATTATATTGATGAATTTTTGAATGTTGAAATAACTGCATTCCCTGGATAAACTCCAATTGGCTGTGATATTTTATCCTTTTTATCTATTGCATATTATAGTTTTCCAACACTTTCCAATCAGTATCAATGACTGATATTTGTCTTTAGTTTTATTTGTAAAGTTGTAATCTGATTTTGGTATCAAGTTATGCTAAACTGATAAAAACAAATTGGGTAATTGAATCTCCTCCTCTATTTTCTGAGTTTATGTAGGACAGTTTTTTGTTCAATTTTTTATAGCAATCACCAGTGACCCCCATCTGAGAATATCAGATATATATTTTAAAATTATGAGAAATTAGGACAAAAGCAATGGCCCATAGAAAAGAAAACAATAAATCAATGGAAATAGATTTGCAGACAACCCATATTTTGGAAATACAATATAAGGACTTAAAAATAACTGTAGCTGGGACCAGCCATTGGTGTAATGTTTACATTGCTAGACTCTCACATAGTCAACTACAGTTCAAGTGCCAGACCAGTGGCTTAAAACTCATGCCAGGTACATATGCGTGCATACCCATCCCAAGGGGAGAATGGAGGAGAAGGGATTGCAGTGTGGCCATCCCCCGAGGGGTGATTTCTCGCTTTCTGTCTCTCTGTCTCACTGGCGAGTGTACACACCCTATAGCAAAAATCTCTCAAATAAAATAAATACAGCAAATATTTTAAACTATCTGCAGGGAAATATGGCAATAATGAACTAAAATATAAACACGTTCAGTTTGATTGTGAGCTCATTATCTCTATTTTTTCTAAACATTGTTTAAAATATTTATTATTATTTTATGTCCTTATAATTATATATATATACAAATTATATATATACACATATATATGTATACATATATATAGTATATGTTTATATACATGTATGTGTATATATATGTGTGTGTGTATATATATGTATACATATGTATATATATATATGTGTATATATATGTGTATATATATATGTGTGTTATATATATATATGTGTGTGTGTGTATATGCACATATATATATATACATACATATACACATCTATATATATTTACGTGATATCAAAGCAGACTGCACATAAAAAGAGAAAGCATAAATGAACTTGTAGTCAGATCATAGAAAAGCACTCAAACTGGACCAAAAAGAGAAGAGAGACTAAAATGAGGCCTGTTAACTAGAATTGTAATTCCACATAGAATTTTAAAATAATGTCTAACATACAGACTATAATATATAAGCCTTAATTAGGAAAGAGAGTTGCAAAATATTTGCATTAAAGGGGTACTGGGAAGTTAAAAAATAACTGAGTTAGAAAGAAATGATTTTATGAAAAATACTTTGTCTTGATTTCCTCATCTATAACACAAAAATAGTATAACCTGCTTTACTTTACTATGAAGCCTCTATATTTCACAAAGACATGGAAATTCTTAAAGTATCCATATAAGAACCTACTGCCCTAAAGATTTTAATTCACTGAAGCTGCAGTGAGATTCAGACATCCAAATGTTTAAAAAATCTCCTAGACTGGGACCAGCAGTTAGCGTAACGGCTATGTCACTGGACTCCCATGTAGATGACTGCGGTTCGCGTTCCAGACCCTGTGGCTTAAACTCACGCCGGGTGTGTGTGCGTGCGTGCCCAAGATCCCAAGAGGAGAATGAAGGAGAAGGGATTGTGGCGTGACCATCCACCCTGGGGGATGATTTCTCTCTTTCTATCTCTCTGTCTCTCTGTCTTTCTGGCTAGCACACGTACCCTATAGCAAAAACCTCTCAAAAAAAAAAAAAAAATCTCCTAGACTGATCCTCATAAACATTCAGGACTGAGAATCCTCATTATGGAATTCTATGACACACAATAACGTAGCATATGTGAAAGTGATTCAGAAACTAAATTTTACATAAATGTTAAATATTATCAACATCTATTTAAACAATTGTTATTGTATCAAGCTACAACAATTCATCAATCTTCCAAAACTGTGTTTTTCACACATGCTGATTAGTGAATGACCTTGGGCTGACAATACCCTGGAGTCAAAAATTAGGGAAGACAATTAGAGAATTAGAAAAGATTTGGTAGATGAGTCTCATACAAAAGGACAGAACTATTAGTACTGCTTTAGAATGAGTATTATTTTCATAAAGTCAAGTAAATAAACATGGGACTCAATACTATGAGCATAAGCATAATTATGCCACAGTTGCAAAATGCCCATCAATGTAATAAATGAGTCTTCACCCGTAGAGAAAAGAATTATACTGAAATGTTACCAAGAACAAAGACTCGAGAGAAATTCTAACAACTGGGAAGAAAAACATATTAGCTTTAGTCATATATTTCATGAATCTTTCAAGAATCTCCTCATGCAATTTAGTATGTGGAAACTGCAGATTTCTTCCTCATTCACTGCATTTGACCTTGTTTGCATGTAATTCTTGTTTGTTCAGAACTTTCTTCCTCCACATCCCTTATCTACCATCATAGTTCTCATGATGTTAGAATTTCACATTTGTATGTGCAGTTATATATCTTACTCTCTTCCACAAAAGGGTGAAGTTTAGTTAGGGAAGAAACCTCACAATCTTCTCTGCGCCACAATACCTGGCATATACACAGGGCTCAATAAATGTCCACTGAGTAATCAAGAAAATGAATAAATGAAGCCTATTACAGAACCCTTGGAATGAATGATATATTTAATAATTATTTATTCCATGGTTTGTTAAATATTAACTTACAAAAGCTATCACTTAGATTAAATACACTATTTTGAGAGTATTTATGAGTACTATGTGAGTATTTGAAAATACATGATGAGGATTCTTGGGAAACTTCAGTTTGTCCATTTACTTGTCCTAAAAGCACAGCGGCTTTACCCATTTTCTTGTGCTGCCATGGAAGACAATAAATCTACATAATGAGGACCATGGCTGTGGACTCAGGACACCAAGATCCAAATGGCTACTACCTACATGGCCCTGAAGTATGTAATCAGGGTAACAATCATGTGCTCCGTAATGTAATCAGGATGACAATAAACCTACCTCATGAAGTTGCTAGGAAGATTAAATGGTTTGCATATATGCCAAGCTACTGAAAATTTCTAAAGGAATACATTATAAATGTCTCAAATCTGAAATATCCAAAACAAATTCTTGATTTTATACCTTCCCTAAATCTGCTCTACCCACTGGCTTCCTCATTTCATTAAAGGATCATTCCATTTACCTGTCTTCTTAGTCTATTTTCTGCTACTATAGCAGAATTCCATGGATCAGTTTATTTATAAAGAAAAGAAGTTTATTTGGCACACCATTCTGGAGACTGGGAAGTCCAGGACTGAGAAGCTGCATCTGGCAAGGGTCGTCTTGCTATGTCATAACAAGGCAGAAGTTATCCCATGGTGATGCAAGATAGATTGACAGAGGGCTGAGCTCATCAGGCATCTACCGCCATGATAACTTAACACACTCCTATGATAACGTCATTAACCTATTCATGAGAGCAGAGCCCACATGACCTAACTATCCCCTAAAAGTTCCACGTCTTAATAGCACTACAGTGGCATTACATTTCAATATGAGTTTTAGACATGCATTAAAACTATAGCATTTTGCCCCTGACCCCCAAAACTCATGTGCTTCTCTCACACATGAAGTACATTCTTTCCATGCCAACTTGAGAAGACTTCACCTGTTCTAGCATCCACTCTGAAGTTCAGAGTCTCATCTGAATCAGAGATGGCTGAGACTGAAGCCATTATACATCCTGAGGCAAATTTCCTCCAGCTGTGGATCTATAAAATCAAACAAGTTATCTACTTTCAGAACTTAGTAGTGGAACAAGCATAGACTAGATACCACCATTCTAAAGCAAAGAATAGGCAACTCAAGAAGGGGAATTTGTCCCAAAACCCGACAGAGAAAAAAGTATTAATTTTTAAAGCTGGGGATAATCTCTTTTGTTTGCATATCCCCATTCCTGACCACACTGGGGTACAGGGTGGGTCCCCAGACCTCAGGCAGCCCCACCTCTATGACTTTGATGGGCTCAGCCCTAGCTATCCCCAATGGTTCTGCAAGCTGGTTGCCCTACAGTCCTGGAGTCTCAGGCACAGGCTCACTGTCCTGGCTCCACCAGGCATTCATTGCCCTTATGGAAACACTCTGCAGCAGCTCTGATCCCAGGCCTGTCCTCACAACAAAAGCCTTATAGTTTCTTATGCCAAACACTTTGGAATCATTCCTGACTCTTCATTCTCTCTCATATCAAATATGAGATCAAAATGTCAGTAAATTTCCACTTTCAAAGAGATCTAGAATCTGACCACTTCTTACCACTTCATTTGTCCTAACTGATCTCTAAGCTTCCACCTTTGAACCATAAAATCCTATTCTCAGCAAAGCATCCATTATTACTTGGAACACTGAAGTCAGGTCATGACACGTCTCTGTTCAGAAGAGAC
Source organism: Tupaia belangeri chinensis (assembly GCF_000334495.1). Taxonomy (NCBI): domain Eukaryota; kingdom Metazoa; phylum Chordata; class Mammalia; order Scandentia; family Tupaiidae; genus Tupaia; species Tupaia belangeri. Next base: position 2,672,574 of record NW_006159692.1, read on the forward strand.
CATTACTGTGACAGGCCTTTTATTCCTCTTACTATCTGGCTGCATATTCTCTCTGGCCTTGTCTTCTACCAAACTCCCTAACTCTCTTGCTTGTCCACCCCCACCAGCCTCCCTGTTGTTTCTTAACCATACTTGGCACAGTTCCATCTTAGGGCCCTTTGCAGTTGCTTTTCACTTTGACATCTTTCCCTCCTCCCTAGATAATTTTTTTGGGGAGAGGTTTTTGCTATAGGGCTCGTGAGCTCGCCAGACAGACAGAGAGAGACACAGAGACAGAAAGCGAGAAATCACCCCCCAGAGGGGATGGTCACGCCACAATCCCTTCTCCTCCATTCTCCTCTCGGGATCTTGGGCACGCACGCACATGCGCCCGGCATGAGTTTTAAGCCACCAGGTCCGGGACGTGAACCGCGGTCGACTATGTGGGAGTCCAGCGACATAGCCATTACGCTAACTGCTGGTTCCCAGCTTCTTAAATTTTTGATTCCAAAATGAACTTCTTAATCACGTCTTCCCTGGTCACCATATTTAAAAGTGTGGGTGTATAGTGACACATGCAACATTTTCTAATATCCAGCGCTAATCAGCCATTTAACATACTATATAATTTATACTTATTATGTCTCTATTTGCCCTCACCTGTTAGTATAAAGTCCATGAAAAAAGTGATTTATATATAATAATACATGTATTTTATATATATATGTTATATATATATATATAATTTTGTTCATCTCCATGTTTCAAGTGCCAAAATTGTGCCGGACATGTAGATGTTTAATAAATATTAAATATAAATGAGTGAATGAATGAATGAATGAAATAATACACTAAAGGAATTTAACACAGTTCCAAGGGCTCAGAAAAATCTCAATAAATGTTGGCAATTATGTTAATATTTATATCTGTGCTTACCAGTCCCCAACCCCTACAGCTTTCCAGAAGCATCAAAGCATGTCCTCTCTTGAACGAAGCAAAAAACACTGTTTCATCTCTTTGCCAATAGCACTACTTGTGTTTACTTGGGCAGAAATGTCATAATGCTCTGTAATTCCACAGGCAGCTAGTTAGCTCTACTTTTCCAGACTATGCCCCATTCAGGGACATGCCTAGAAATGAGAAGTTTGGTCCCTCCCATTGTTCCTCCTGTCTTACTTAGAAAGCCACTATTGAATCCCTTCAGTTCTTGGGGCCAGCTTCCATGGCTTTGTGGTTAAGGCACATGGCAGACCATGAGGTCTAAGAAGCCCTTAGACGTAGTAGCTTGGCCAAGATCCCAAAGGAGGGAGAGATGAAGGAGAAGGGATTCCAGCCTCTCTCTCTGCCTCCCTGGTCGGCACATGCACCCTCTAGCAATAAACAAACCAACCATGGGAAAAAAAAAAATTACATTAAAATCCTTTTGAGCTACTTGTTTCTCAAATTCCCTTTAGCTCTGGGCCCCTCCCACATCCATGGTATGGTATGGTGCTTTTAATAAGTTACTTTTGTCAATGTATTTCTTTATGTAGGGGCATAGAAAAACCAAGTACACCTCCAAAACAGGCACTTTCTGAAGCAGAACTTGAGCAACAGTCTTTAAAAGGTCTTTTAGTAGCAGAACATCAACTAAATAAATAGGTAGAGGCTGAGTTGGAAATCACATTTTTAGGAGCCAGCAGGTGACATGATAATTAAGGTGCTGGACTCCCACATGGCTGATCATGGTTTTAGTCCCAGACCCAACAGCCTGAAAATCACCCCAAGTGCATGTGTTGTGAGCCCAAAATCCCATGGGGAGTCTAGAAGAGAAGGGATTACGGCATGGCCATCTCACTGGGAAGTACTATCTCATTTTCCCTCTCATTGTCTCTTTCTCTGGCAAGCACATGCATCTGATGGCAAAACACTATATACATAAACACACACGTATATATGCATATAGGTATATACATGTATGTGTGTATATGTGTATATATATACACATACATATGTGTGTGTGTATATATATACCTCCAATAACTTCACATAACTTTCCACTATTAATTTTCCATTATTATTTACAAACTTTCACAAAGATTATAAACAAGGCCAAATGCATATATCTTCCTTAATATAAATCTTTTCAAATCTAAATCTAAGTATATAAATTATTTTCAGGCAGTTACATTCTCTTCAGAATGCAGAGCTACAAAAATTCAAACTTATCATTAATAAAATCAAAATGCAAAAGCCTCACACCTGCAAATGCAACTCCAGAACCAAAGAACCGTCAAATTCAGAGTCCACCCACTCTGGCTCTCTCCGTCTACAGAAGAGAAATCTAAGTCATCAAGAAGCATGGACTTTGACCAACATAGAACAAGCTAGCAGCCAAATGAAGGCTAGAAATTCGTCTTTACTGCTTGCTCACCACCCAACATTCACTCAAGCTTCAGAAATTGGCCTCCTTGTGAGTTCCGAATAGTGAACACTGTAATTGCAGAAAGATATCTACGCTCATACAGGTTACAAAGACCTAAGCCATTTAATTCAATTTGTTGAAAGAGCTGCACTGGATTTTCATTCTATACAAGGCTAGAAAGAGAGAAAAACCATGGACAAAAGAGCATGCTTTATCATCAGCAGAAAGTCTTCCACCAATCTAAAGATGTGTAACATCACTTAGAAAATTACTAGCTGTAGCAAAGGAAATGCCTTTTGATCAAGAGAGCAGGACCTAATCCGCATCACACCTGTGATGAGAAGAGTATGTTCTATCCGATCCATTTTATCAGGGTCGAGGACAAATTAATCCACTGAATCTGACCTATGGTTCTCATTATATTAACCTGGTATCTCTTGATAGAAACATATTTTAAGTTATTGAAAAAAATCCTGTTCTTACAGAATGGAGAGCTGTTTGGCATTTAATGGCAATTTGAAAAAGCTTGGAAATTTTAGGCAAGATCATAAGCAGAGTTCATAGACAAATAATAATTTCACATGCTCTTCTGTAAGTGTTCCTAGAGGCATCCTCTCCTCCACCTGAGTTCAAGCAGCAAACCCAGAATGGTAGTCCTATGCCAGGGAAAAGTGAGTGACTAGGAATCACACCGGGTCACAAACAATTGAGTTTCAGTGCACATGCAATTACTATCCAGTTTCAAGTGAACTTGAAACTCATTTCTTTCCCTTTTCTTTTTTAGGTTTTTGACATAGGATTCACATGCTCACAAAAAAGAGACAGTGAGAGAAAAAGTGAAAAGTCAGCCCCCAGGGGGATGGCCACACTGCAATCCCTTCTCTTCCGTTCTCTTTCTGGAATTTTGTTTATACATGTACACACACCCATGGTAATTTTCCAAGCCACTAGGTTCAGTACTCAAACCATAATCAGCCATGTGGGAGTCCAACACCTTAACCACCATGTTACCAGCTGGTCCCCAAACCCACCATTTTATTAATAATGAGTTTTTCTTCTACATAGTTCTATGAGCACAGGTTTCTGACTGTATTAATATCCCAAAATTATGATTACTTAAGCAGCTGAAAATAACTGGGAAGATTATTCTTACATGTGACTGACTGAAGCAACCAAGGGACCAGCTGGTGGCATGTTGGTCAAATGAGGCAACGAAGTTGATGTATTCAGGGAAAAGTAAGAATAAATTCAGTGTATACCAGGTATGATTGGTTCTAAGTTACTTAGGGGCACCCAAAAAATGAACAAAAGACATTTTTCCCTTCCAGGGAATTCAAGTCTAGTTGAGGGACATTGTTATGTAGGTAACAAGTGCTATAATTGAATAGGAAAAGCTCTGCATCGATGGTCACACAGATTTAGAAATGAATCCAACTTTTGCCACTTATTAGCCGAGAGACCTTAAGCAAGTTACATAACCTCTCGCAGGCTTTCATTTTCTCATTTATAAACCTGAGGTACTGAGGATTAAAGGGGATAATGCAGGGAAAGGCCTTGGCACATGTCTAGGTATTAGTATGCAAGATTACCCTGTTATTATATAAGGTACAAATAAATACGTGCTGATAGAAATTCAAGCAGTGTGCCATGAAAGCAATTTATTCTGCCCGATGATTAGACCTCTGCTCTGAGGTACACGTGCCCTTTATAGAAGCAGCACAAGTACTGTGTGTTTACTGAGATATGTTTAGCACCTTTTGGAGCAATAATTATGAGGCTATTACCATTCCAGATCAAAGTGCAGTGGCTATGCAAGGGGTAACCATTTCTCTGAAACTGCCATCTTTATGACTGATGGAAGAGAAAGCCAAACCTATGATCTGCTTTGCTAAACAAAAAAAAAAGAGAGAGGAGAAGAAAAGAAAAGAAGTCTAATAAAAGTAAATCTCAGACTAGCCAATGGCAGGGTGGTTAAGGAGGCTGAATCCCACATAACCAACTGTGTGGTTCCAGTCTCAGACTCAGTGGCTTGAAAAACACACTGAGCACATATGTCTGTGTGCCAAAATCCCAAAAGAAAAGATGGAGAATGGATTAAAGTGTGATCATTCCTATGGAGGGTGCTTTTCTTTTTCTGTCTCTCTCTCTCTGGCAAACACAAATATCCTCTAGCAAAAAAAAAAAATTAACCACAAGGAAACCAAATCTACCTCATTGTGAAATTTTGGTTAAAACTGATCTGCCTTATATGTAGGACTAAAGTCTTCTGACAAAATTAAATGGTCTCTTCAAAAAGCAGTCTCACTGAGAAGTTGGCATAGACTACAGAGTTATATTATACCTGTGTCATCTTGAACTGATACAAAGATAAAAAAAAAAACCTTATTTAGAATTTAGTTTTAGATTTATACAAAAATTGCAAAGACAGATATATTAATATACCCCATTCCCAGCTTACATTAGTGTGGTGTTACCAGCCACTCTAAACAAACAGCATTGACTTCTACTCAAAATTTGATCTGGATGTCAAGACTAAGGATGTCACACATATCCCATAAGGTGATTACGTATTTATTACTTGTATAATGAGGATTTTTGAGAAGAGCAGAATAGATTTCCCAAGGTGGTCCCAAAAGCCTTGAGAGAGCCAGGGAAGGAGATTGACTTAGGGTTTTTATTATGGTCAGAGGGTTGAGCTTGGGGAAGTGTTTCTAAATGTGGGCAGGAGCTTATGTGGTTTGAATCTTTTACCAGTACAAAAAGGGGAGCACCCCAGTTTTCTTATTGGCATGCCCAGATGCAGAGAAGAAGGGAAAGATGAATGGGAAAAGCTTAAAAGTTGTCAGCAGCGGGACCAGCAATTGGCGTAATGGCTATGTTGCTGGATTCCCATGTAGTCGACCACAATTCGAGTCTGGGACCCAGTGGCTTAAACTCACATGGGGCGCATGTGCATGTGTGCCCAAGATCCCGAGAAGAGAATGGAGGAGAAGGGATTGTGGTGTGGCCATTTCCCCCTGGGGAGTGATTTCTTGCTTTCTGTCTCTCTGTCTCTCTTTGTCTTTCTGGCGAGTACACGCGCCCTATAGCAAAAACCTCTCCAAAAAAATATATAAAAAATAAATAAATAAAAAGCTGTCAACAGTCAAGTATCAATACATCTAATCAAACTCTTTTTTACATCCATTTTAACTATTAATAAACTACTATTAATATGTTTTTGTTAACTAACATCAGAATTTGATGTTCCTTAGGTTCTACTTCACGTCTTGCTCTGTTCCTGGAGCTCCTATCTCATTATGTGTAGTTGTGTCTCCTTAGGCTCCTCTTGGCTGTAATAGTGTCTTATACTTTCATTGCTTTTGATGATCTCAACAGTTTTAAGACTAGTCAGGTAGTAGAATGTGGTTTGTCTGATGTTTTCCTCACAATGAGACTAGAATTACGGATTAGGAAGAAAGACCACAGAGGTAAAATGCCATTTTCTTTACATCATCTCAAGGGTACATACCGTCTATGTGATGTATCACTATTGTTAACCTTGATCATCCGGCCAAGGTAATGTTAGGTCTCCCAGCTGCAAAAATCACTCATCTGTTCCTCCTTTGCTACTCTGAGGAAGAAGGTTACTATGCACCATCCATAGTTAAAGAGGTCAAAGTTGTATCCCATCTCAGTAAGGACACAGATCAACATACATTATTTGGATTTTTTTTTTGCATGAAAAAATGTCTCTTTTCTCTCTATTTAGCCAGTCATTTACTTAATTAGTATAAACTCATGTATATTTTATGCTTTGGATTATAATCCAAAACTACTTAATTGTGTTGCTCAAATTGTTCCAGCTTTGGCAAGTGGGATCTCTTCCAGTTTACTCCTGTATCTCTTTGACATACTCCTATCACTACGGCATTTTATTTCAAGCACTTTCTTACTTATTGGCACTGCAAGATCCCCCAGCCTCATCTTGTATATCTTCTGTCCTAGTCCTAGAATCAGTCATTCTCTCACATGAGAAGATTCCCAGTTCAAGTCCAGAGACCTCCATGAGTATCCTAGGCTTATATTTATCCACTATCTGGAGCTGGCTGAAGGCTGAGGGTGGATCATGGCATCACAATCATTAGGACGATGTCTCTCTCGCATGGGCTCACTCTTTCACTACTAAAGTAAATAAAGTTATAAAAGACAGAATATTGAGTCACAACGGGGAAAGATGACTTCAAGTTTCCCTTCGCTCAAGTTTCCCTTTGCCCTTAGCAGGGGCACCTAGAGAAAGCCCAGCAGGCAGGTCCAAGATAAAGATATTTCTAAATGGACGTGCTTAGGCCAGGAATTTAAAGACAGGGGACTTTAAAGAGCTTGTGGAAAAAATGAAATTAAAGTATTAGTTGATTTTGGTGTATTTTTTTTAATCCATACATAGTTTTTCTTGTAACGTATGTTTTTCCATGAGCTTTTTGAAGACCCCATGTGTGTTTAAGAGCATGAAGGTTGGAGCACCTGATCCTTGACTGCACTTCTCCTTGAAGACCATAATGCTTTGGCTGTCCTCTGGGGAGGGCAGCTTTCACCTATGCTATCTGCCAGGTAAAATCCTTACCATTGCCTGTAATTGGGCCTGTAAAAATCACACTTAGAGTTTTAGGCCAGGAGCTGGACTCCTTAGAAGAATCTGTAGGCAGAGCCTTCATGAATTATGCTCAGAGCAACACAGAACTGACCCACAAGAAAGCCATCACTGCCAAGGCCACCACATGAAATTCTGAATACAAAACTCCACTAACACGTCTGATGCCCAGTGGAACTGGGATGCTGCTACCGCCACTGCCACAATTGGCACCAGCACAGCTGCCTCTAGACACCCAGGAACCAGGAGAATGATCCCTGCAGCACACTGCAGGAACTTTGCCTTCCTCCAACAGTCAATTAAAGAAAGATGAACATGGAGTATGAACAAGATGACAAATAAGACTTCTGGCTTTGTTTTGTTTTGTTTTCCATGGGAGGTTTTTGTTATAGTGTGTGTGTGTGTGTGTGTGTGTGTGTGTGTGTGTGTGCTCACCGTACAGAGACAGAAAGCAAGAAATCATCCCCCCGCCTCCCCTCCAGAGGGGATGGATATGCTGCAATCCCTTCTCCTCCATTCTCCCCTTGGAATCTTGGGATCTTGGGCACACACACACACACACACACACACACACACACGCACCTGGCAGGAGTTCCAAGTTGCTTTTTGTTTTTTTTTTTATGTGAGGTTTTTTTTATAGTGTGTGTGTGTGTGTGTGTGTGTGTGTGTGTGTGTGTGTGTGCTCACCGTACAGAGACAGAAAGCAAGAAATCATCCCCCCGCCTCCCCTCCAGAGGGGATGGATATGCTGCAATCCCTTCTCCTCCATTCTCCCCTTGGAATCTTGGGATCTTGGGCACACACACACACACACACACACACACACACACGCACCTGGCAGGAGTTCCAAGTTGCTGAGTCTGGGACTTAGACTACAGTCAACTATGTGGGTGTCCAGAGACATAACTGCTATGCCAGCTGCTGGTCCCAAGAAAGCAAAATGCACGAGTCAGCTCCTGCCCATGGGGAAAAAAAAAAAAAAAACCTTGGATCTTCTCAGGAAATTGATCAGTCCAGCATCTATAATCTTAGAAGACTATCTTTATAGTCATATTGTAGAATGTATTATTTGTCACCTACTGATGCCTTCTGTCCTCTCCTCCCTCATTCAAGATTGCCAATAGAGCTTCAAATTCTCCCCCAATTAGGCAGAGTAATTACCAACTGACTATCCAACTGAATCATGGTGTCCAGGAAAATAAAGGAACTTCCATGTATTGGAAGCCTTATTCCTTTTAATCCAATCTGGGCTATCAATGGCAATTTTCTCCTATAATACAAGGTATCATTAGAATCACATATCTGTTTTTTAAAATAATTAAGTAACTGAGGACCAGTTTCTGTTACAATAATTATGGGAAACTAAGACCTCTGACTGAAAGAACGCTCTGAAATCTTCCAAGGAAGTCTAAGGAGTGCTATTTACCATCCAAAGAAACACTGACTTAAGGCAAATATCAGCTTATAAGAAAAAGAACAGCAACAGTCCTCACCTTCATTATCCCAGTCTCTCCCTTGCTAATCACTTAACCTTTCATGCTTTTGCTAAAGTCTCATTAGCAAAAAAGGAGACCTGCCTACTAAGCATAATGGTAGGGCTTTAATGGACTTCAGAGATCATTTACACTTATGACTCTAAGAACTGAAATATGAATTCTTTTTATTTGAACATTTGAGAACATTAATTGGGCATTTTTAATGGATTTCAATTGTCAAGGTAAAATAAACAAAGCTCTCCATAAAATCTGAATTTTAACAAATTTTAAAGAAGTAAAAAAAAAATGGGAAAAACATATTTTGTTAATACGAATTTTGATTAACCAAGCTAGTTTTATAAGGAAATTATTTAAATCTGTTAGGTATTCCCATAACAGTCTTCACAAATTTCTATTATGGCAACTACATTGAAATAACTTGTTTATATGTTCATTCTCTTCCACTGTGAACCCTGAGGGTGGGAGGACTAGGAAACAGGTCAGAACTATGTATAGAGTATGAGGTACATGAAATGACCTTGTCCGAAAGAGAGACATAAGCCTGAGGCCCTAGTAAGGCTTCACACCTGTAGGGCTATTGTCTTGAGCACACGGTTTAGTTACAGTAAACAAGCTGGCCCTGCACATGGTTACAGATATACAACGTGACTTCCCACCTTTTCTTCATCACTGTGTTGTTGGAATTTAGGAAGGATAACAAATAGCCAGTCAGCCCCTTGTGTTGTTATAAAGAGACCAGTACAAATTCTTGACACACAACTTGTAACCTTCCCTCTTCTTGTCCTTATCTTTACTAACCTAGCCCTCTCAGCAGCTTTTCTAGTGAACACTTTCTAGACAAGTAGATTATGTGCCACCCAGGGGAAGCACCCTAAGTCCTTGGCTCAGAAACACTTCTTCACTTCACTTAGTGTGCCTCGCCTTCCTTTTCAGGTTGACAGACCTCCACCATCAATCATGACTTGTTACCCAGGAGTATCTCGCACATATTTAGGCTCTAGAGATCTTTGTGGGAACACAAATAGATGAATACATAGAAACTACATTGTAGTCCAAATGTTTTATTTATTCCAGGTAAATTTAATCATATTCCTGTTTTCTCTATATATTTCAAAGACAATTCAATGTTAATCTTTGTTTTCTTTACTCATGATAGAGCATGTGTTTATGCACATGAGGTGGGGAGTGGTTGAGGAGTACCCTCCACAGGGTATGGTCACACTGGGATCTCCTTCCTCAAATTCTCCAGCCCATTGGATCTTGGGCACTCATGTGTGTACCTACTCATTTTTCAGACCTACCAAGTCGGAGATTCAAACAATAGCCTCCATGTGGGATCCAGCTTCTCTCAAGCAGCATTTTACCACTGCATCATGGAACTAGCCAAGATGTATTTTTTGCTTTCATTTTTCTGAAAGTTTTACAAGGAAACCATGTGCAGAATATAAATTTGTTGGAGAATGGCTGCCATTTTGAATACCCTCATCTACATGCCAAGTATAAGGAAGTGAATACGCACATAAACTCCTACAACCAAGCAAATTATTTCATATCTATTGAATTCTTTGATTTGCTTTAGAAGAAGGAAATCTTATCACCTCGCCTCTGAAAGCAATGTCTGCTGTGAGCATTCCTGGTGGGGACATATAACTAGAAAATTAAAAAGCATATTTAAATGCAATGTTATGCTACAAAAATGTTGGCAATGCCCCAGGTTTAACTGTGTCTGTGATTAGATATTTCTGAGAATTTACTCTGCTTGTGCTAAAGAATTTTCAGTAATTTTCTTCTTGAGTAAAATTGGGGCATCAGTAGAGAAGTAAACTCCCTAATGCACACAGTGAGTTCTCATTTTTCACCATAATCTGTTCCTAGAAACCATGCTGGGAAGCAAGAGGATTAAAAATAGAGCTTCTTTTTCACTTTTATGCAATGTTTGTTAAGTTTAAAACTGCAGTTATCTATTCACATAAGCAAGCAATACTTATACCCTGGCTAAGGAGACCACTGATTATGGGATTTTTCTGGAGCCAAGAGGAAATAAAACTGGGCTGTGTAGATAGGCAATGCTTCACAATAATTAGTACAGTAGAAAGCCTACTCAGACCCAGCAACACATGGCATACATGGGCCATTCCAGAGCCAATGGAACATGGGCTATTGCTCATGTCATTCTTTCCTGACTTACATAGATTTAAACTCAGAATCTTTCTTTATTATTATTTTTTTTAACTGATAGTCAAATAGTCACTAGTATTCATTCAGAACTGTTACGAACACTGTTGTTTATTTAAAGTTAGACCTGATACCTTAGACTAGGGTAGGGTGGTTGACTTATACACTTAACAACCAGGGAACCATTTTCACCTAGTAGCACCTTGATTTGCAGTTATAATCCCAGGAGAATAAATTTAACCTTGTAAGAATAATTAAGCAAATCCAGATCTACAGGTAATGACAAACATAACTTAAGCTATTAAATTAAAAATGGTGGCTTGTACAATACTTATTGAATTTCTAGAAACCCTCCACTTATTCCATCATGAGATATTTTAATAGCAATTTAATCAAATTGCTATGTAGATATGTCAAATAATTCAGTTCAACCAGATCCACTTATGTCCATGGATATTAACGGATACCCTACTGTACATGTAGTTCATTAACAAATTCTTTTAAGGCATTTAAGGCAAATATAAATGACTCAGTACTTATACTCAAAAAATTTATACAATAGTAATATAAAAAAGATATGTAGAGAGTTCTGCTTTCAGTAATGACATAGTAGCTTGTGTAAAATTAAGTTTACCACACATTATAATTATAAATTAGGAGAAAATGTTCAAATAAAACACAAGCATTTAAAGATATAAAATAGTGGTTAAATGCCTGCAAAAAATAGAGAAGTCAATATTCAAAAAAATGAAACTGCAATAGGGTAAGGTTTGTGTTTATGTGACTTTTGGCCTATGAACAGTCCCAAATCAATGGGATATCTACAACTCAAGCAAAAAACTATGGTCTTTAAGAATCAAGAAATGGAGGGCCAGCATTCATACACAAATATACACATACACACATTACACATATGTATACATATATAAACATGCATCAAAAATTAGTTCTCTGAATAGACCAATAGGCTTGAACAAACCTTAGAGCTATTCATCAGGAAGAAGAAAAAAAGGAAATGTAAATTACCAACATCTTTTTTTAATATTTTTTCTTTTATTATTTTTATTTATATATTCAATTGCTATACATCATTTAGACTGTAAAGAGACTTCACCCAAGATGATATACACCTCAGTTCAGCCCAGTTGAGAATACTATACACATCATCATCGACAGGTAATAAACCATATCTGTATTCCACAAATGTCTATTTATTGCTGACTGAAGCAAGTCAGACTATGAAAGAGAGACATTGTATGTCTTCACTTCACATATACTGACTGGATATTTGGTAGAGACTGAAAGACTGGAGGACATAAAATCATTGAAAATTGTTATGGACACTAGAGAGACAAAGTGGAAGGAAAGTGGGAGAGGAGAAGAGCATAGAAAAGGAAATTTGGGGGAAAAAATAGAGGTAAGACATTTGTAAGACCAACATCATTATTAAAATGTGATGCCACTACAGAGCCTATTAATATTAAAAGGGTAAGTTTAAAGTGATTAATTCTAACATAATAGTCATACAAGAGAAAATGGAAAATATGACCACCATATACCTAATCCTAAAAATTTTAACTTATCATAAAAAAACTTTGTCATAAAGAAAACTTCAGGCAAAAAAAGTTTCACTAGTTTATTCATACACAAACCCTTTCAAAAAATACAGAAGGGAGCCAGAAGGTAAGACAGTGTTAAAACAAGATGCTCTGCAAAGGTCCCACTAGAGAGATTCCATATTTGACTCTAGAGACCTCCATGAGTGTACTAGACATACATGTGCCCATGATGCAGGACTGGCTGAAGCTGGGGGTGGACTGTGACATCAAGATCCACTGGGGGTGTTTTTTCTCTCTTGTTCATAGAAAATAAGCAAAATTTAAAACAAAACATAGAGAAGGAATAAATATTTTCTGGCTCATTTTATGAGGTTGACATAATCCTAATACCAAAATCTGATAAATATACTATAAGTAAAGGATCTAATGGGGATAAATATTCGTCAGGACGATAGACACAACATTAATAAAATTTTAAGACATTTATACAAGCTATTTAAAACAAAACAAAAGGGCCAGCCCCTTAGCACAGTAGTTAAGTGCTATACAGAGAAAGATAATCCCTCATGGCCAACCAGGTTCAGAGTCCCAGCCCCAGTGGTTTCTACAACAAGTGCGTGCAAATGCACCCAGGAGACTAATTGGGAGCAGAAGGATTGTAGATTGCCAGGCCCCACTGCAGGGATTTCTTCTTTCTCATTGTCTCTCATATTTGTGTATGTGCCTTCTGGCATAATTAAAGGCAAAAAGAAAGGTAAAAATCATGACCAAACACTTAACTCCTACATGGCTGATTTGAGTCCCAGACCTGACAGCTTGAAAATCCTGCCAAGTGAATGTGTATGTGTTCCCAAAGTCCCAGGAGGAGAATGGAGAAGAAGGGATTGTGGTGTAGCCATCCCCCCAGGGTTGATGTCTCACTTTCTGTCTCTCTCCAGTGAGCTCATGAGCCCTATGGAAAAAAAAATCTTAAAAAAAGAAAAAGAAAAAGGCAAAATATTACCAAATGTACTTTACCTATAAGGTTGATTTAAAAATCAATCAATGCATTCACTACATAACTGGAATAAACAAATAAAAAACAAAAGTACAATTTAACATTTATTAGGCAAAATTTTTCAGAGAACTGCAAACAGAAGAAAATTTCCTAAGATCTGATAAAAGCCATCTGAAATAAAATCTATAGTGCACCCAGGTTTAACTGTGTCTGTGATTAGATATTTCTGAGAATTTACTCTGCTTGTGCTAAAGAATTTTCAGTAATTTTCTTCTTGAGTAAAATTGGGGCATCAGTAGAGAAGTAAACTCCCTAATGCACACAGTGAGTTCTCATTTTTCACCATAATCTGTTCCTAGAAACCATGCTGGGAAGCAAGAGGATTAAAAATAGAGCTTCTTTTTCACTTTTATGCAATGTTTGTTAAGTTTAAAACTGCAGTTATCTATTCACATAAGCAAGCAATACTTATACCCTGGCTAAGGAGACCACTGATTATGGGATTTTTCTGGAGCCAAGAGGAAATAAAACTGGGCTGTGTAGATAGGCAATGCTTCACAATAATTAGTACAGTAGAAAGCCTACTCAGACCCAGCAACACATGGCATACATGGGCCATTCCAGAGCCAATGGAACATGGGCTATTGCTCATGTCATTCTTTCCTGACTTACATAGATTTAAACTCAGAATCTTTCTTTATTATTATTTTTTTTAACTGATAGTCAAATAGTCACTAGTATTCATTCAGAACTGTTACGAACACTGTTGTTTATTTAAAGTTAGACCTGATACCTTAGACTAGGGTAGGGTGGTTGACTTATACACTTAACAACCAGGGAACCATTTTCACCTAGTAGCACCTTGATTTGCAGTTATAATCCCAGGAGAATAAATTTAACCTTGTAAGAATAATTAAGCAAATCCAGATCTACAGGTAATGACAAACATAACTTAAGCTATTAAATTAAAAATGGTGGCTTGTACAATACTTATTGAATTTCTAGAAACCCTCCACTTATTCCATCATGAGATATTTTAATAGCAATTTAATCAAATTGCTATGTAGATATGTCAAATAATTCAGTTCAACCAGATCCACTTATGTCCATGGATATTAACGGATACCCTACTGTACATGTAGTTCATTAACAAATTCTTTTAAGGCATTTAAGGCAAATATAAATGACTCAGTACTTATACTCAAAAAATTTATACAATAGTAATATAAAAAAGATATGTAGAGAGTTCTGCTTTCAGTAATGACATAGTAGCTTGTGTAAAATTAAGTTTACCACACATTATAATTATAAATTAGGAGAAAATGTTCAAATAAAACACAAGCATTTAAAGATATAAAATAGTGGTTAAATGCCTGCAAAAAATAGAGAAGTCAATATTCAAAAAAATGAAACTGCAATAGGGTAAGGTTTGTGTTTATGTGACTTTTGGCCTATGAACAGTCCCAAATCAATGGGATATCTACAACTCAAGCAAAAAACTATGGTCTTTAAGAATCAAGAAATGGAGGGCCAGCATTCATACACAAATATACACATACACACATTACACATATGTATACATATATAAACATGCATCAAAAATTAGTTCTCTGAATAGACCAATAGGCTTGAACAAACCTTAGAGCTATTCATCAGGAAGAAGAAAAAAAGGAAATGTAAATTACCAACATCTTTTTTTAATATTTTTTCTTTTATTATTTTTATTTATATATTCAATTGCTATACATCATTTAGACTGTAAAGAGACTTCACCCAAGATGATATACACCTCAGTTCAGCCCAGTTGAGAATACTATACACATCATCATCGACAGGTAATAAACCATATCTGTATTCCACAAATGTCTATTTATTGCTGACTGAAGCAAGTCAGACTATGAAAGAGAGACATTGTATGTCTTCACTTCACATATACTGACTGGATATTTGGTAGAGACTGAAAGACTGGAGGACATAAAATCATTGAAAATTGTTATGGACACTAGAGAGACAAAGTGGAAGGAAAGTGGGAGAGGAGAAGAGCATAGAAAAGGAAATTTGGGGGAAAAAATAGAGGTAAGACATTTGTAAGACCAACATCATTATTAAAATGTGATGCCACTACAGAGCCTATTAATATTAAAAGGGTAAGTTTAAAGTGATTAATTCTAACATAATAGTCATACAAGAGAAAATGGAAAATATGACCACCATATACCTAATCCTAAAAATTTTAACTTATCATAAAAAAACTTTGTCATAAAGAAAACTTCAGGCAAAAAAAGTTTCACTAGTTTATTCATACACAAACCCTTTCAAAAAATACAGAAGGGAGCCAGAAGGTAAGACAGTGTTAAAACAAGATGCTCTGCAAAGGTCCCACTAGAGAGATTCCATATTTGACTCTAGAGACCTCCATGAGTGTACTAGACATACATGTGCCCATGATGCAGGACTGGCTGAAGCTGGGGGTGGACTGTGACATCAAGATCCACTGGGGGTGTTTTTTCTCTCTTGTTCATAGAAAATAAGCAAAATTTAAAACAAAACATAGAGAAGGAATAAATATTTTCTGGCTCATTTTATGAGGTTGACATAATCCTAATACCAAAATCTGATAAATATACTATAAGTAAAGGATCTAATGGGGATAAATATTCGTCAGGACGATAGACACAACATTAATAAAATTTTAAGACATTTATACAAGCTATTTAAAACAAAACAAAAGGGCCAGCCCCTTAGCACAGTAGTTAAGTGCTATACAGAGAAAGATAATCCCTCATGGCCAACCAGGTTCAGAGTCCCAGCCCCAGTGGTTTCTACAACAAGTGCGTGCAAATGCACCCAGGAGACTAATTGGGAGCAGAAGGATTGTAGATTGCCAGGCCCCACTGCAGGGATTTCTTCTTTCTCATTGTCTCTCATATTTGTGTATGTGCCTTCTGGCATAATTAAAGGCAAAAAGAAAGGTAAAAATCATGACCAAACACTTAACTCCTACATGGCTGATTTGAGTCCCAGACCTGACAGCTTGAAAATCCTGCCAAGTGAATGTGTATGTGTTCCCAAAGTCCCAGGAGGAGAATGGAGAAGAAGGGATTGTGGTGTAGCCATCCCCCCAGGGTTGATGTCTCACTTTCTGTCTCTCTCCAGTGAGCTCATGAGCCCTATGGAAAAAAAAATCTTAAAAAAAGAAAAAGAAAAAGGCAAAATATTACCAAATGTACTTTACCTATAAGGTTGATTTAAAAATCAATCAATGCATTCACTACATAACTGGAATAAACAAATAAAAAACAAAAGTACAATTTAACATTTATTAGGCAAAATTTTTCAGAGAACTGCAAACAGAAGAAAATTTCCTAAGATCTGATAAAAGCCATCTGAAATAAAATCTATAGTGCACACAAAACACAATAAAATATTAAATACTTTCTTAATAGGATCAGGAACAGAGGAGAGATGTTTGTTACTACTTCTGTTCAATATTATAGTATATGACCTAGCCAGTGCAATAGGACAAGAAAAACTAGATTTAAAATATAAATATTATGGGGACAGCAGTTGACATAATGGCTATGTCACTGGACTCCCATGTAATGACCACAGTTCAAGTCCTGGACCTAGTGGCTTAAACTCACGCCAGGCATGTGTGCGTGTATGCCCAAGATCCCAAGAAGAGAATGGAGGAGAAGCAATTGCAGTGAGGCCGTCCCCCCTGGGGGTGAGTTCTCACTTTCTGTCTCTCTGTCTCTCTTTCTGGCAAGTGCACACTCCCTATAGTAAAAACCTCTCCAAAAAAAAAAAATATATATATATATACACACACACACATATATATACAAATATATATATATGTATGTATATGTATATGTATTAGAAAGACAAGAGTAAGATTATTTCTATTCACAGATAATATTATTGTTTATATGGAAAAAATAAGTAATCTATGAAGTAGCTAACATTTGAATTTAGCAAGGTTTTAGGACACAAGATAATTAACAAAAGTAATTTGTATTTGTGTATTCTAGTGTCAAAAGATCGAAAATGATCCAAAAAGGCTAATGCACTTAAAATTGTGTGAAAAATATATCATGTTGTTTTTAGAAATAAGTTCAGTTAAAAGCATTCAATACCTTAATACCTAAACTAATAGCATTGCTGAGAGAACATTTCAAATAAATATAGAGGCACAGCATGTTCATAGATAAGCAAATTCATTATTTCTAAGATATTAATTATTCCCCAAAGCCATAAATTCAATGTAACCCCACATAGAATCAAAGATAGGTATTTTTTAAGAATTATTTACTTTTATTTATTCATCTATTTATTTATTTTAATTTGACCAGAGAGAGATACAGAGAGAAAGAGAGGGAAAGTGACAATGCAGGCTACCAGATCCGGGCCTCAAACTGTGGTCGGCCATGTGGGAGTGTCCAGCACCTTAACCACCACGCCACCTGCTGGCTTCAAAGATATGCCTTTTTTAGAAATTGGCAAGCTGATATTATGACTTATATGCTACTTCAAAGCATTGGAATAGCCCAAACATTCTTGGAAGACAAAAATAAAATAAAACCAAAGGGCTTCCTTCACCTTCCCGTCAAGTCATGGCATAAAGTTACAGTAACAAGTAATAAAGCGTGTGATATTAGCCTAATAGGCCAGTAGATCAATGGAACAAAACAAAACCCAAAAAACAAACCAATGCTTATATCTTCAGTTACTTTTCTATAAAAACGCCAAGGTTACGCAATAGGGAAAAGAAAGTCTTTCTTTAAAAATGGTGTTATAGGGCCAACTGTAGTGGTACAACAGTAATGTGGCCCTCAGAACTGCTAGATCCATATGGAAGACTGAAAGTTCAGTTCCTGGGTCAGTCTGTACATGCCAGGCATGAGCTCATGATCTTGGCTGACTGGGGAGAGGATCATGATTGAGAGCATCTTTCTCTCACTCTCTGTCAAACACATTCATAAAAGAAATAAATAACTTAAAAAAAAAAGGTTCTGTAACAACTGAATATCCATAAAGAAAAAAAAAAAACTGTGAACTCCACATCACAAATAAAAATTATTTTGAGATGAATCATAAGCCTAAATGTAAAAGTTAAAACCATGTATCTTCTAGAATAAAATGTAAAACATTGTTTGCAGCTTGGAGTTAGGCAAACATTTTTTAAACAAGATACAGAAGGCCATAACCATAAAAGAAAAACACTGATACATTAGACTCATCAAAATTTCAAGTATCCGCTCATCAAAAAACACTATTAAGAAAATGAATAGGTAAGCCTCAGACTGGGAGAAAATATTTGTAAAACAATATGTTTTATGAAGTATTTACTTTTAGAATGTATAAATCACTCCTACGATTCAATAGCCAAAGAACAAACAACCTCATACACAAGTGAGCAAAGTTTAAACAGAAAAACATTTACAAAGACAGATATACAAACTGTTAGTAAGCCTATAAATAAAGCATTCAATATCATTACCCCCCAGGAAAAAAAAAAAAAAAAAAAAAAAAAAAACACTGAAAATCATCAGGAGATACCAACACATGCTCACTAAAATGTCAAACAGGCTCACAGAACCATATGTTGGGATGATATGAAACCACCACAATTCTCATACACTATGGTGGGAATGTAATACAGTACAACTACTTTTGAAAACAGTTTATTTCTTATAAAGCTAGACACACCTGCCCTTCAAACCAACACCTTCATACTTATTCTCCCAAGAATTAAAACACATGCCCACAAAATTACTTGCTCAAGAAAGTTCATAACATATTTATCCATAAGAGCCAAAAAATCATAATTAATCAAGATACTTATCAATCAGCAAGTTGATAAATTGTGATATATTCATAAATGGAGTCAGCAATAAAAACCATATTACTGGTACATGAAACAACATGGACTAATCTCACAGGTGCTCACTTCAAGCAATAAAGTCAAACACTGAAGAATAGATATACTATAGGAGTATATGAAATTCTAGGACAAGCAAGATTAATCAATGTTTGGAAATTTAAGAAAGTGTTGCTTCTGGGTGAGGAGGTCATTGAGAAGAAATTTTTTGAGTTGACAAAAATGTTCTGTATCTTGATAGATAATGTGGTCTGAATGTTGGAATATCCCCCGAGATATGTTGAGATTTAATCCCCAATGCGATAGCATTAAGAGGTGGGGCCTTTGGGAAACAATTTAGATCACAGGATCTACCCTCTTACATGAGATTAATACCCTTATTAAAGGTTGATGAGATCGAAGGGAGTATCCTTAGGCCTGGGCCCTTTCTGTCATGTGAGGACACAGAAAGAAGTGTCATCTATTAATATAAAGCAGAGAGAAAGCCTCCACGAGACATCAGTGCTGCTTATGACTTGATCTTAGACTTCTCAGCCTCCAGAACAGTGAGAAATAAATATTTATTACTTATAAATTTTACAGTGTGAAGTATTTGTTATAGCAGCCAAAGTGAACTAAGACCACAGGGGTGTTGAGTACAGTAGTGTATATATCTGCGAGAATTCACTGAATATATGTTTAAGATTTGTGTATGTGTATGTATGTATGTATGTATTCATGTATCAAATTATGTGTGTATACACACACACACACACACACACACACACACATAGGGAAAAAATGTATACACATACTACAGATTAAAAAAATTAAAAAGTTACCAGTACAAGAAAGTATCCCAAAAATTCTGCATACAATTAAATATAATCCCTGCTTCAGATAATTGCACTGTGAGCCAATATATATATATATTTTTTTTTTGCCAGAGGGCTTTGCACTTGCTAGAGAGAGACAGAAAGGGGGAAAATGAGAAATTATCCTCTGAGGGGGATGGTCAAGCTGCCATCCCTTCTCTTCCACTCTCCTCTCAGGATTTTGGGCACACATGTACACACACCCAGCATGATTTTCAAGATGCTGGGTCTGGGAATCAAACCACAGTCAGTAAATTTCTAGTTCCTTCCTCATAGAACTCTTGGGTACTCTGATCAACAGTAAAGCATCAAGAAAATAACACAGTAGCCCCATTCGAAGTCAGAGTGAAAATAAGCTGTTAAAATTCTCAAATTTAGGTCTTCCCAATGCATTTAAAAATATAGGTCCTTCTTTTTTTTGTATAAATTTATCTCACAGCTTTTTTTTTTAATGCTTTCATGTAAGAGAGGAAACATATAGAAGAGGGGGGCATCCTCAACAAAGTGTCATTTCACCATGACCCTCTTTCCTCAGTCCTCCAGCTAGTCAGAATCTTGGGTGCACATGCGCCTAGGATGTTTCAGGTAGACACAGGACCCAAACCCATGGTCAGCCTTGTGGCTTCTAGCACTGTAGGCCAGTACTGCTACTATCTGTGTCATTGCAGCAGGGCTAGTACTTGCTTTTAACAGGTTGTGTGAAAGTGCTAATGAATATCACCATGAAATAACATTCAAAGATATCTTAATATAAATATTTAATAATATGTTCCTTAAATCTATGTCATGAGTTTGCTGGGATTTTTGTCCCTTGCATTCACAGTACAATTCATAGTCATATTTTGTGTTTACAAAGGTACTTCTGTTATGATGTAATTAAACAAAGTAATATTTACTGGTATTAATAAGGGATATCAGAACTTCCAAGGTGCTGCACCATAAGGACAGGTTTGAGATACACATCATGACTTTCATGACCTCTCTCTGTCTGTCTGTCTCTCTCTCTCTCTATATATATATATATATACATATATATATGCTCATATACACATATTTTGCACATGCACATGTAAATATATATTTACATATGTAAAATATATTAATATAGTTTTATTTTTACATATATATAAATGTAATTGTCCAGCACGTAAGTGACTCCAAATAGGCAGTTATTAAAAAGTGTGAGCCAGTTATCTGTTGATAATGTGTTCTGTAATATCTTCATACTAATATGCAGTACACTAGTGCCTGGAAAGTCCATTTTGCATGCTATAAAAAGATGTATAGTAATCAAGTGTAAAAAAATAATTTTTTTAAAAATGGGACCCAAACTATAGATATTATAAACAAGCAAAGCTCTGAGGGATTCTGAGAGGTGAACAATATGTTTTTTAATTTATTTATCATCATAATCTTGTTTATATTACATTGAATCGCATATAACTTTACAGTGTATTACATTGCTTTTTCAAAAGGGAATGCCATGCATGTCAGTCGATACAGAGACATTAAAATCCCCACTTCATCATTCAATATTTTTTCATTTTTTCCCTGATCATTATTATTATTTCAATCATTTTTTTAACCAATCACTATTTCTCATTCTGCTTATAAAAAGACTTTACCCATCATGAAATAATTCTCAGACCAATCCAGTTGAGAATACTATACACGTCATTATCAACAGGTAATAAACCATATCTGTGTCCCACTAATGTCATGCCTATTTGTTTTCTTGCTATCTTTCTCTATCCTCTTCTCTTCTCCTGCCCCATTCCACACTGTCTTATCCTTTTTAACTATTTTCACTGCTTTTCTGTCCTCCAATATTTTGCTCTCTACCACAGAGTACAGATAGTTGGTGTATATATATATATATTTTTTTTTTTGAGAGAGGTTTTTGCTATAGGGCATGTTCTCTCGCCAGAAAGACAGAGAGCGACAGAGAGATAGAAAGCGAGAAATCACCCCCCAGGGGGGATGGCCACGCCGCAATCCCTTCTCCTCCATTCTCCTCTCAGGATCTTGGGCACGCACGCACACATGCCCAGTGTGAGTTTAA
>NW_006159692.1:2695279-2720514 GCF_000334495.1 Tupaia belangeri chinensis
AACTTCTTAGTCTGATATAGTCCCACTTGTGTATTTTAGGGATTATTGCCTGTGCTTTAGGAGTCAACAATATGCTTTTTTAAGGGATTTTTCTGGAAATAAATAGGAAAAAGGTACTTTTGCTTTATATATATGATGAGAAGATCCATTTATAAAAGGCATTGCAAGTTAAAGTGAGGAGTCATATTTAGACACACTTAAACCTAAAAGTGAGATTAAATGTAATTTATGACAAAAGATTCCACAGCATTTTAATTAGTGAAATATGTATCTTTTCATAGTATATAGCACTGGAACAAATTCTTGGTATTCACAGATGTAGTTATTACACTAAACTATTCAACAATGGAACAATTTATTCCAATTATATCTTGCTAATTTGCCAACAAAGATGACTAATTTTCCAACCTGGTGCTTCCCAAGGGAGGTCTAACTTGGCTGCGAATTTTTTTATTTGTTTTATTATTCTGTCGACTGTATGTTCCTGGACATCATTGTAAAAGGTGTTTGCCTGCAAATACACTGTCACTTGAGAAGAATCCAGAGACAGTACCCTAATATATTTTCACACATTTACCTATTATTGTACAAAATAGCATCTGCTACAATTATGCTAATGAAATCATTCTGTAACTCATAATAGAGCTGGGTATACTATTTCTTGCATACTGAAAATAAAAACATAGCAAATTATGCTAATTTCAAACAAATTTACACCCAGTGTCTTCATTTATGCAAAAAAGAGCAGCTAGCTAGCTTGTTCAATGATTCAAACAATACTTTCTCTCTTGGTCTCATTATTTTTCTAACAATTTCTAGCTAGAAAAATGATTAGAATACTACCCAGAAAATAGCCTTTAGGATATTGTCATACATAATGCATCTTCAATTGGTGAAATGGCAAAAAAGAAGATCTGTTTTATTAATAAGATGACCTATTTCTTTATGACCAAACTGCTGCTTGACCTGGTTTTACATGCATCAGATGGTCTTCTAAAATGCCTTTCCTTCTCTTTTTACCCCTGAGACATCTAGTCATTGCACATTGCAAAGACTTGAAACCATTGTCCCTTGCCTTAGAAAACAGGTCAGAAAAGTTTCAATGTGCCAGCTCTCTACTAATGGTGTGGTTTCTCTCCCTTGACTCTCTGCCATCTCTCTCTCTCTCTCTCTCTCTCTCTATATATATATATATATATATACACACACACACACACACATAAGTGAACAGCCCTGCAGCTTAGGGGTGTGTGTGTGTGTGTGTGTATATTACACACATATATACATAATATATATACATATATATGCATACATATGTGTATATATACACACATATACATGCATATATATGTATATATATTATAATATGTATATTATGTGTATGCATATGCACACACATATACATGCACACCATACATATATGCTTGTTTGTTTTTCTGTATGCCATGCCAAACAGAAATCTAAAATCACAAATACCATCACAAATTTCACATTCCTTATGCTGACTCTCTTATGTCCATTGGGAACAGCTTGAAAACTAGTACATCTAAGTGGGTTTTCTTTCTCAGGCAGATCTTTTCTCCTTTTTATGTGACAAGGTCTCCAGGCCACTTCGAGTTTAATTTAGTCCAGTTTTGGAATCTGCAGATCCAGATAGATCGCTGGCCCCAGTAACCTTTTTCTCAAGTTGCCTTACACACCCCAAGCTCCACAGTCCCTTTGCTCACAGTTACATGAGAATTATGTTGTATACAATCATCAATAGCTTTGAGCAAAACAAATGAATTAGAAGAGAATTTGGGGAATTGGAAAGAATAGTGAGCCAGAGAAAGAAGAGAACCAGCCAGGTCCCATACCACCTCGGGTTAAAACGGAACTCCAGCCTGGTGCAGGAAGCTCCTTCCATTTGGTGCGTGCCTAACTGCTGCAGGGCTGTTCCCTTATGGTTCTTGTTTTCCACACTAAATTCTACCCAAGCTGAATATCTTTGGCTTCTAAATGCAGTACTCTAGCTCTCTGTGCCATTTTTCACTCTACTTTCTCTTAGATCTCATTATATATCTGACACATACATTCCCACTTGTTTGGTTTTTATGGCTAGAGTACATAATGTGAGAGAGAGACCACCCAATATGGTGTGGTCATGCTGCAATCCCTTTTCCTCCATTTCTCCTTCCCATTGGGATTCTGGGCATGCACATACAAATACCAGGATGTTTTTCAAGCTGCTGGGTCAGGGATACGAACTATGGTTGAACATGTGACATTCAGTCTCTAGGCACTGTGTTCAACCCACTGTGCTATTGGACAAGTCTCCTTCCTCCATTTCACTGAATTCCTATCTGTTTCTCAGATCTCAGGTTAGTTACATTTTTTTTTCAAAGCAGTATTCTTTGAAACTTTTACAGTCTCCTTAATTCATACTCCTAGGGGCTGCCATAACACCCTCTAACTCTCTAAAAATAACTAAATGAGATCCTAGGAAGGAAAGATTTCGTTTCTAATATTATGAACACAGGTTGAATTCATTCTAGAGAAGTCGGGTCTAGTCTATGGAATTTAAATATTAAGAGATAACAAATAAAAACACAAATGTTAGGCTTCTCTTTTAAAAAACCAGAATGTCTGGCAATACAATGTCTACATTTCAACATGCCGAAGCCTGGTTGGCGCTGGGAGACAGCTAAACCCTTCTGTGGGCTCCAAGCCACCACTCGCTAGCCACTACTTGCCATGCTTACCTCACTTCTAATGCTCCCTGGATTCCTGCAAGCATGTGAGTGTGCCACCCTAAACAGACCAAGGATGAGAAGATGAGACGACAAAAACAACTCCATGTTTACATTGGGAACATGAGAACAAAGGCAAGATTAAAAGAAAAAAGGACTATGTGTTTTAAAATGTTTAAATTAGAATAAAAGGAAGAGGGATTGGGTAGATAAATAAGTATAGATAGATAAAATCTTCAGTTTTTCTTTTAGGAACTTTGGTTCAAACTAGTTTGCATATGGCTTTGTCATGATCGGTCAGTACCTTAACACAGAAAAGTTGATAACATGCACTATGCAGAAATTGCATATCTAGGTAGCCTGGTATCTGGATACAGCTGGTGACCAGACTACAGGGTCATAGAGCTAAATTTAGTGCAAAGGCCATCGTTCCAGGACATACTTCAGGCGCTATGATCTGAGGCCCCACACTTCCCTGTCAACAAAAGGTGGTTCATTTCCTCTCAAACAGGAAATCCAAAAGGGGTTGTCCACAAGAAAGCAATTCCTGTACTTCACAAACTATTGTTCCTTTCAAAAGCCAGGGTATTATTCTTTAGGGTATGATCTCATCTCTGGAGACTAGTAAAAATATATTATTTCTAGGAGATGCAAATTTTTTACTTTAGTATTATGGGAAAATAGGGACACTTCAGACCATAAAATGTCCATAAAATGGGAATACTTTACCATTTTATGCTTTAGAGAGAAAGACTTTTAAACGTGTCCTGTCATCCAAAAAATAAATAGCTTCATAAAAATGCCCTAGAGAAGATGAAAAGGTTGTAATTATAAGAACAAAAATTTTTAAGACAATAAATGGCCCACAAAATGCCATTATTGACCATAATATTTTGTTCTTCATGATACTTATAAAACCTCTAAACTATCCTTTCTACACAGGTGAACAAAGTGCCACCACATGATATTAGCATCATACTGCCACTGTAATAAATTACTAGAAAACTTTATGGTGTAAAACTATACCAGTTTATTGTCTCACAGCTCGGAAGGTCAGAAGTTCTCATTTCAAGGTGTGTTTAGGAGTTCGTTCCTTCTGGATGCTCTGGAGGAGAATCCATTCCCTCCTATTTTCCAGTCACAAGAGGCCATTTAGTTCATGGTACCTTCAACCATTGCCAAAGCTAGTTGTGTAGCATCTTAGAATCTTTGATCTTCCTGCCTATTTCTCATGACCTTGAGGGTGTGTTGAGCCCATCCAGATAATCCAGGATCATTACTTTTCTCAAAGTATCTTAGTTTAAGCTCATCTGAAAACTCTTTTACCACATAACGCAACATAGTCATGAGATCTTGGTATCAGGTCATGGACATCTTTGGAGAACCATAGTTCCACAGACAAGACATCTTGGTTGGAGTTGGCAGATATAAACCATGATGGCAAGAAAGGCATCATGAGAAAACAAAATGCATTTAGGTAGCACTTAAGGTTGTTTCAGACAAAACTCCATCATGTTTCATATTTTTAACCTACTGATTTGTATCTGAAATAATTATTCTTTGAAACACCTTTACTTGAATGTTACAAATGTGAATGAATTTAAATGGAAAGAATGGAATAAACATTTTACCAAGCTCTTTGACCAACATGATCTCATTAAATACTTGAGTTTTTTAAATATTAAAACCATGGAGCCTGTAGGGCCAGCAGGTGGCATGGTGGCTAAGGTGCTGGATTCCCACATGGCTGATCACAGTTTGAATCCTGGAACTGGCAATTTGTGGCCTTCACTTTCCCTCTCACCCACTTGTCAAATTAAAAAATAATTACAAATAAAATGAAATAAATAGTTCTAAAAACAAACAAACAAACAAACAACAAAAAAAAACCATGGAGCCCCTTACCAAGAAAAGTCAGTGTTTTATTTAATATGTTATTGGTTAATGAGACCTGGACCTGACAAGAGAGGGGGACTTTGAGATACAATCAAGATTTCTTTCTGTATGTGTATGTGTATGCACATGTTCGAGTGTTATAACAATAATGACTAATACTCATTTACTATTTACTATGTTCCAGGAACTTTTCTTTTACATTCTGTACGTATTACTTATTTAACTTTTGTAATAACCCCACAGAATGATTTCTGTAATTATCCTTATTTCACAGAGGAGGAAACAGAGGCACAATGAAGTGACCTACTCCAAATTTCAAACCAAGTAAATGAGAAATCTGGGATTTGAACCTAGATGCTCTGCACTCAGAGCCAAAATTATAAAAGTTTAAAAGTGTCTTTTATCTGTTTTAAGGAGATGAATTTAAGGGAGGAGCTAGGGAAAAGATAAAAAGCATCATGGAAGTTTCTCTGTGCGGACCCAGAAGGTATACAGGCTAATTTTCTTATACAAATCATACTAATTTTCTTCACATTAACCCATGAATTGTGAGACAAGCATTATTATCTCAATTGGGTGCTGTTTTAATTTGAAATTGATAGGGGTAACCATGTATAAATTAAAACAACAATAATAAATATTATACTTCCTGATAAAACAAAGAAGGAATGATACTATAGAGCATTTTGGTTTTTTGAGAGAGAGTATAGACAAGTTTATTAAAGAAAGTGTACAGAGCGGACTACTCCATAAGCAGAGCAGTTACCTGAGATACAGGTAAGCGGTTTTATGACTTCCTCTAGGAGGAAGGGGAGCACTGTACCCAGATGGAAATATTAAGAGGCTACTCCATAGTCAGGGTAGCTCTGACTATAGAACATTTTTACACACACACACACACACACACACACACACACACAGGTGCACATACAGAGCAATCTTAACTGTATCTCAAGGTCCCCTTCTCTCAACAGGTAATGGCCTCAGTGAACACATAGCATATTAAATACACAGCCTTTTCTTGGTCAAGGGCTCAGTGGTTTTTTATATTATTTAAAATACTCAAGTATTTAAAGAGCTTATGTTGGTCAAAATGTTTCGTACAATATTTAGTAGGTGTTTATCCATTCTTTTTTATTTTATCTTATTCCCATCAGTAAGATTTAAGAAAGATGGTTCTGGGACCAACAGATGGCATAATGATTATGTCTCTGGACTCTCATGTAGTCAAATGCGGCTCAAGTCCCGGACCTGGTGCCAGGCGCATGTACATGCATGCCCAAGATCCCTAGAGGAGAATGGAAAAGAAGGGATTGTGGG
Source organism: Tupaia belangeri chinensis (assembly GCF_000334495.1). NCBI lineage: Eukaryota > Metazoa > Chordata > Mammalia > Scandentia > Tupaiidae > Tupaia > Tupaia belangeri. The sequence goes on from NW_006159692.1 coordinate 2,701,225, forward strand.
GTGGTCATCTCTCCCTAGGGGGTGATTTTTTACATTGTTTCTCTGTCTCTCCAACAAGCACGCATGTCCTATATCCCCCCCAAAAAAAAGCCTCTTAAAAAATAGAAAAAGATAGTTCTAAGAACAGATATTAAACATCTAAAAAAAAAAGTTAAAGTAAAATATACTCTGCTGAGAAAAAATATCATCTAAGAACTTTGTTCACTGAAATATTTGTTCCAAGTTTTCCCACTAACTTCAAGGAACCTAGGGCCAAGACACTCTGTATTTTCCTGAAGCTAAAAGGAAAAGCTCTCAAAGACTGAGCCAGTGGGAAATGTTATCTGAACACATGCCAGGGCTGAGACAGAGCTTCTTAGCCTCAACGAGCTCACATGAGGTGTTCATCCACCAACTTCACACAGACTGCATCTAAAACGTCCACTTTTTAAATTTCCTGACATAAGGAATTCTCAAGTGTCCAATATGATGGCTTCTTCAAACAACATTTTATGATTAAAATGAACATTTTGTGATTATTGGTAGCGCCATATCCTTCATCTTTGAAGCAAGGGATTAACCCAAGCAGGCGTGCATGCGCGCACACACAGTAAAGGAAAACCAACACGGAGGGAGGGCTCATCTCCAACAGGCCCAACTTTCAATAATATAAAACTCACATTACTGAGGCCAGTAGATGGTGTGGTGGTTAAGGCACTGAACTATCACATGGCTGATGGCAGTTTGAGTCTCAGACCTGGAGGTTTGCTTTTTCACTTTCTCGGTTTCTCTCTTTCTGGTGAGCACACGTGCCCTATAGCAAATTAAATAATAATTAAATTAAATAGTTAAATAATTCTTTTAAAAACACATTATCAAAAAATCAAAGTGAAAAAGTCATAAGCTATTTTTTATGTTATACGGTAACATTTGAATCTCAAAGATGTTTAAGACATTATCTTGACAAACTCTTGTATCTTATTAAGGAAATGAAGGCTCAAGAAGAAAAAAAGGAATTGCAAGGAATCGCTGGGCTAGTCTGTCTGTTAATGCTAAAGTCAGATGTCAGATTGCTGCCACTGGCCTGTACTTAGACCTTGATAATAATGACAGTTTAATAACAATGGCAGCAGCTAACATTATTGAGCACTTTTTTATGTGCATTAGCTCATGTATATTCCCCAAACTCCCTTGGAAGTCTGATGGATTAGCAACCCTACTTCACAGGTGAAGAAACTGCCCTCAGGAAAAAAAATAATAAAATAATGCCACTAATGCTGCATGCTTAGTAGGTGGAAAAGCTGAATTTAGAAACCAAGCTGACCCTACAAGATGGGCTCTGTACTATATGGGGTTTTAAGTTTATTTTTCCATGGGGGAGGAGGTAGAGGGAGGGAAAAAGAGAGAGAAAGAGAGAGAGAGAGAGAGAGAAAGCGAGGCACTCTGAACAGGGCCCCTACACCATGATCCACCCCTAGTCTTGGCCAGCCCATATCACAGGCATACATGTGTCTCCTCCGTGTGCTCAGGGAGGTCCCTGGACATGAACCCAGGACCTTTCTCATGTACGTCCAGCTGTGCTACCATTGTGTCACCACCTGACCCACTATAGGTTCTTATATTTTTAGGTTTATCATAGAGTATGTGTACTTGCCAGAGAGACACAGAGAGCAGGGGAAGTGAGAAATCATCCCCCTGGGGGTATGGCCACACTGCAGTTCATTTTCTTCCAGTCTCCTCCCAGGATTTTGGGCACACACGCACACCCACTTGGCATGGTTTTCAAACCACTGGGTCTGGGACTTGAACTGCAGTCACCCAGTTCTTCACACCACCTGCTGGCCCCTTCTCAAACACTCTATGTAAGCACAAAGAGATGGTCATGCCTGCACACACAAACCTCCACAGGAATCATTAACAGGTCACTCTTGTTTACTTTTCTCTTATTTTCTTGTTTAATTTTAGCTCTGTCAGGAAATTCATTTTTCCTCCTCTTGTCTCTTTACAATTTTACAAAACATGAGAAACAAAATCCTTTCACTGATGAGAACCACAGCTGATCCTGTTAGCTAGTATAGGTAGCAAACCAGATTAAGGCCCCTCGTCTTTGCCTCAGTGCACTTGTTTGTGATCACTAGTTCTTTTTAAATCTCACAATTACTGTCTCAATGAATATTTTCCATCTCAGTAGTCATGCCAGTTATTAAATCCATGTCACTAGAGTAAACCTTGGTAAGTTGATATCCTACTAAAAAACAGGAAAATGGAATGTTGAGGGGGGTATACCCCGAGTGACAATAAACTTTTCTAGAACAAAAATTTTCAGCTTTCAAAGAAATAGATACCTTAATGCCCCTCTACGTGTGTGTTCCCCAAATCACATCCGCCAAAGTAGAGAGAAAATGATGACGAGACAGATGCTTCGTCCACTGATGGTCCTCCTTCCAGTAGTATTACCAGGTAACTATGGTATCCGCATTTCCCACAGAATTTGGGGAAAACAGGAGCTCAAAGAGACTACTTTGCCAATTTAGTACATGGTGAACCTAGATTTGAATTTAGGGTTTTTCTCTGACCTCTCCTTCCACTCTGACACACCACAGCCAGGAGGGGACAAGCGTGGGAGTTACAGTTCCTGGCTTTCAGAATACACACTGGTGGGTGTTTGTTTCACTGCATCGATATAAATTCCACTACCCCACATCGGTTTCCAAAGAAACAGTTTAACTTTAGAAAGCTTAACAGGTGGAAGAGGTGGGGAGGAGGTGAAGGTTCCAAATAGAATGCCAAAAACTTGTAATCTAGGGCAATTCACATACAAGCCTTGGACAAAGCTAAAACATCTTTCATCTGAAAGGTACTTACAAAAGGTCATTTTAGAGATGATCATTTTGTTGCTCAATTTCCAGTTTCTTAGGTCCTTAGAAGAAGAATTCATCAGTGGTGACCATGACAATGAACTTTCTCTGCACTGAGGTCCCTTCTTACCACCATGCCTCTATTCAGGGGTGCCAGTTATGGTAGCAAGGAGATACGGACCACTATGCTTTTGAAAGGCACTCTTTCAGGGTAGCATTGGTCTGTATTTTAAGGACCATATGGAAATTGCTTATTATTTATTTCCTAAATTAGTCATTCCTGAGAATATAATCTATTTACATCTTAGGACAACATTTTTTTTTTTTCAAAATCTAAGTATATTTGAGGGACCATCGGTTGGCATAATGACTATGTCGCTGGACTCCCATGTAGTCGACCGTGGTTTGAGTCCTGGACCTTGTGACTTAGACTCACACTAGGCACGTGTGCATGCGTGCCCAAGATCCTGAGAGGAGAATGAAGGAGAAGGGACTGCAGCATGGCCACCCCCCACCCCAGAGGTGATTTCTCACTTTCTGTCTCTGTCTTTCTGAAGAGCGCATGTGCCCTATAGCAAAAATCTCTCAAAAAAAAGAGCTACACATATTTGAAATTATGTTTTCAAGTCTATTTTATTTATGAGTGAGAATAGAGAGAATGTGTGTATATACATGAGCAAGAGAGAGGAAGAAGGGGAGAGCCATCCCCAAGAGGATCATCCCCAACTCTTCAGGCCTTGGGCACACATACCCAGAATGTTTTTAGGTTCAACGGGAATTCCAACCTGTGTCAGCCATATGGCTTCCAGGACTGCAGTTGTGTGTGCTACTGCTTATGCCACTGAGACTGGGTCTGAAACTATATCTGTTTAAGTAAATAATTTAATTCAAGTGAGGTTTTCTCTTAAGAGGTGTTAGCCTTGGCATATGTGCTCTCTGGAGAGAGAGAGTAAGGTAAAAAAAAAAAAAAATCACCCCCTATCCCCAGGGGGATGGCCATGACACAATTCCTTCTCCTCCATTCTCCTCCTGGGATCTTGAGCACACACACATGTGCACCCAACATGAGTTTCCAGCCACCAGGTCTGGGACTCAAGCCACGGTTGGCCATGTGGTAGTCCAACAACATAACTGCTATGCTATCTACTGGCCCTCAAGTGAGGTATTTTAACATGTAGATTTTTATCTTTCCAGTATGTATACCTGTAGTTATAAATATGTAAATAAGCTACAAAGATAATTGTGCCCATCTCCTAAAAGCTTAAAAAGTGTCTCTTGAGGGGCAAAATTGCCTTGGTCCCAGTGAGAAGAGAGAGGACCCCTGACTAAAGAACTGCTTGTCCCTTCCCAATTCCAGGTTTTGCCTGAGCCTCTTTAGCTATTACATTCACGAACTCAGTTTCTGGTCATCTCCAACTTGCAATGAGAACACAGAAAGATCCTCTTCACTTTGAAATAGGGCCCATACCTGCCCTCACATGTAGCTCTAGCCCTATGCATCCATGTCTCTCTGAAGCTACATCTATACAGCTTCCTCCAGTCCAGCTCTTTCATTTCTTGAAGAGCAATTTTAGAAGTACATATCACTTGGACCAGCAGATGGTGTAATGGTTACATCGCTGGATTCCCACATAGTGGACTGTGGTTCAAGTCCCAGACCTGGCAGTTTAAAACTGAAATCAGGCACTTGTATGTGCATGCCTAAAATTCCAAGGGGGGATCAGAGCAAAGGAGATTGCAGCATGGCCATTCTCCTTTGGGAGTGGATTTCTCACTTTCTGTCTCTCTGTCTCTCTAGCAAGTACACATGCCCTATAGAAAAAAAACCTCTCAAAAATAAAAAGTACATATCACCTATTGAAATATGTATTTGTCTCAACAATTCTATTCTAGAAATTCTCCTAAGAAATATTTAGGGGCGAATATATTCAAAGACTTAGTTTCAAAGCTGCTCTTCTGAGGGTTCTTTTTAATATCCAACAACAGGGAATTGTTTAATTTACTTACTCAAAATGAGGTTGTAGCTGTCTATGGCATAATGTTAGTGAGAACCACAGGTTAAAAACAGAGCACGCTTGAGCCCGTGTCTGTGCGTGTACACACATTCATACACAAGCATGCTCATATCTGCAGAGACACAGCAGGGTGCACAGTGGAACGTACGTTTCCAATATGTTTCTTTTTCTTCATATGTTTCCCACTGCTTTTCACAATAAACTTTTGTAATAAATGATGTTTAACTTTTTAAGTTTATATATAAAGGATGAGAAAGTACAGAAACAAGAAATGGGAAACAGAATGAAATGTCCTCTGGGACCATCTCAAATGTCACCTGGCCAGTGCCCTCTGTTTAAAATAGCAACCTTTCCACTTTCACCCTCTCCCCCCTCTATTTTACATCCATAGCATGTTCTGTCATCTAGCATGTCACATATTTTCATTATTTACTTTGTTTTTGTCATCTCTCCTCAGAGAATGTCATCTTCCGAGGGCAGAGACCTGGTTTTGTTCACTGCTGCACTCATGATGGCTGTAGCACAGTGAGTGGCCCTACAGGGTTTATGCTCAAAGAAAGCTCTGTTGAAAGTCTGACTACAAAGGAGTGGCATGGGCTAATACTGAGTGTTAAGAATGTTTGACTCTTGGGGGCAGCAGGTGGAGTGCTGATTAAGGCACTAGATTCCCACATGACCAACTGTGGTTCTAGTCCTGGACTCAGCAGCTTGAAAATCATGCTGGGTATGTGCACATGCACGCCCAAAATATCAGGAGGAGAATGGAAGAGAAGAGATTACAGAGTGGACGGGCTGCTTTCTCACTTTCCCTCTCTCTCTGTCTCTCCATCTCTTTCCTCTCCAGCTAGCATGCATGCCCTGTAACCAAAAAAAAAAAAGGTTAAATTATTTCATGAGCAAGGCTTATAAAAATGTTGAAAACAACAAAAACAGGTAAGAGTTAAAATGTATTTAAAGCAAGATGAAAATTTGATAGCTCACTGATTAAGATAGCACAGGGTTAGGGGAGGAGACAAAAAATAAAAACTTATTGGTGACTTTACTTCTCTTTTTAAAGCACAGAATTGTAGGGGAAAAGGGCAGAACTCGTACTAAAATGGGGACTTTGAAATCTAAAGCAGGCGAGAAAGGTATAAAAGCCCTCCCAGTGCTCTACATGGGGACTGGTCAGATGGCGCAATTGCGTTCCTGGGAGGACGCCCATCTGCGACACCGGGTACCTGGCTGTACCACAACTTCTTATAATTAATTACTGCTCAGTTCGGAGGTCAAAATGTGGAGACCCGTATTATATTCTGTTCACTGTCGAAGCCTCGGTGCCTATCCTAGCACAAAGTCCTCAATAAATCCGTGTTGTGTTAATTATTTAACTACAAAGCAGGGGACTGGGGAAATTGCAAATTAGATTATTGATCCACACCAAGGAAACTTTGAAACAGCACAGAGGATTAGAAAACTAACAGAGAACAGGGAGCAGATAATTGTCTGCTTGTCTAAAAGTAGAACAAATGTTTGGCAAAATCGTTCACGAGTGTTTTGTGGTACATCTCAGGCTAAATTCTATACTGAATAATTAAACAGAGACTTTGTGAGGACTTCAGAAAATAAGTAGAGTCAGTAGAGGCTGTCATCAGTGTACCTAGAGATATTCTTGCCTGGTTGGTCAGATTTTTTTCTTGCCTGGGGCTAGCAGACATTTCAGAGGACGGCCAAGAACTTTAGATTTACGACAGGCAGAGTAAGGGCCACATAACATCTGTTTGCAGTGCCTTACCCATAACAGGTACGTCATAAAAGAAGATTGAGCCAATGCTTATAAAGAGCATGAATGGAGTTCTTTCCTTCCAATGTTCATGTGCATATGAATGTTTCTTCTTTCTTTTATTAAGCCATGTTCTTCCTCTATCCTGTCGTATTCACTTCTCACCTGCCAGGGCTGCCAATCTTTTCTCGAAGGAATTATCCCAGGTGCTCCCCATGTAACTATTTAATTACAAGATTTGAGAATTCCTGCATATAAACTAATAGATAACATGGAGCTTAATTTCATCTATCAAGTTTGCCTTGGGACGTCTGATCTAGGCCAAGGGAAAATGATGAGGTAGATGCTAGAGGTCATTGGTGGCCTGTACTTCCTTGGTTGCTATTTGCTTCACCTCAGAATCAAATTCTACGTACATTTCTATCAGCCTTTTCCTATCCTGGTAGCTGCATAAAAAGGATGTCAGTCTGATACATTTATTATTCCAACCTGTTTGGGGTTGAATGCTCAATCACTAAGAGGTTTTCATATCAGAAGGAAATGGCAGAGGGTAGCCCTTTATTTCCATGTAACTGACATAAAGACATTGCACACCGGTGTGCACTCGCACACGCTTGAATTTACTTTCTCCCGCTCTCTGTATATGGACGCTCTGAGAACAGGTCTTACACTCACAAAGGGATACAGGAAACTACATGCGCTCTCTCCCACTTGCATGTGTGTGCCCAAATCTGGGACTTAGGAGGCCTGATTCTGTAGGTAGGTCCTGCTTCTGCCACTAGCAAATTGTGTGTAGTTTTAAGCAAGTCGTTTCTCCCTCTGTGCCTTAGTTTCCTCATAAAATGAAAGGAATTTAGGGACCAGCAGTTACCATAATGGCTATGTCGCTGGACTCCCATGTAGTTGACTGCAGTTCGAGTCCTGGACCCGGTGGCTTAAAACACACCAGGCGCGTGTGCCTGCGTGCCCAAGATCCAGAAAGGAGAACGAAGGAGAAGGGATTACAGTATGGCCATCCCCCCAGAGGGTTCAGAAGGAAATGGCAGAGGGTAGCCCTTTATTTCCATGTAACTGACATAAAGACATTGCACACCGGTGTGCACTCGCACACGCTTGAATTTACTTTCTCCCGCTCTCTGTATATGGACGCTCTGAGAACAGGTCTTACACTCACAAAGGGATACAGGAAACTACATGCGCTCTCTCCCACTTGCATGTGTGTGCCCAAATCTGGGACTTAGGAGGCCTGATTCTGTAGGTAGGTCCTGCTTCTGCCACTAGCAAATTGTGTGTAGTTTTAAGCAAGTCGTTTCTCCCTCTGTGCCTTAGTTTCCTCATAAAATGAAAGGAATTTAGGGACCAGCAGTTACCATAATGGCTATGTCGCTGGACTCCCATGTAGTTGACTGCAGTTCGAGTCCTGGACCCGGTGGCTTAAAACACACCAGGCGCGTGTGCCTGCGTGCCCAAGATCCAGAAAGGAGAACGAAGGAGAAGGGATTACAGTATGGCCATCCCCCCAGAAGGTGATTTCTCACTTTCTGTCTCTCTGTCTCTCTCGTGAGCACATGTGCCTTATAGCAAAAAAACCTCTCCAAAAAAAAAAATACAATGGAAGGAATTTAGTAGAGAGAATTGTTTACAGAGCTGTTGGGAAAGCTGAAGGAGCAGACTCTAGGCGGGTCTCTGGAATGTTCCATGAGCAACAGAGAATTGGCCTGCAAATACTGCCCAATTCAGAGAACAGACACCCAAATCAGCTAGAACTAGAGGCAGGTAGACACTGCCACTACACCACTAATTACTGACATCCAGCAGGCTGCAGCATGAACACTGGCATTTGCTGTTGGAAAATCACATCCTTGCTGGCTAGCACTGACAACCAGGAGCCACAGCAAGAGGCTTCTTCCATTCTCCCTTCAAACCTCTTGCAAACATCATCTCTTTGGTAAAGATTTATGTCCCATCCAGATCCTTAGCTTCAATGTCATCTCAGGAATATAGTTTTGAGCACTTTATAGCCTTTGTGATATAAATAATAACTCAAATTAGTACTGAATGCCAAATGCTGAAAATTAATATTTGGGACTAGGTTCTGAAAATAGAACAAGCTGCTTCGAGCTTCGAGAGCTATAGAGTTCCCATCACTGGAAATGTCCAAACAGAAGTCAGATAACCTGTTGCCAGAAATGATATAGAGGAAACTGATTTTGATCAGTTACTTGTAGACTTCTAATTAACACTGCATATTTTAATCTTCTGGCCCCAACCCCAAAGATTTTGGTTCAGTAGATCTATGGTAGGTCCCAGAAATATGAATTTTTAAAGTTCCTCAAGTCATCATGAGATATACTTGCACTTCAGAACTATCTGGCCACAATGGCCAAGATGGCTGCCAGCTCTGTATATTAATTACTGACTCTAGTCCTTTAGGACTACAGAACTGTACATGCCAGGTGCATTCCCTGTAGAAGTAGTCAAACATTATCTTTAGTTGAACACAGGTCCTTGAGGCGGTAAACTGATCCATTATTCTGTGCGTTACCTTATATTTAAAGGAGTCTATCAATTATTCTATAGTAATAGAAATCAGTTCTAAGGATATTCCCAATGAAGGCATTCTTTCACATAAATAATTCATGGAAATAGTATCCTAAGCTATTTTTCCCCACTGTGGAGGGTTTCCAAGCCAATATAATGGAGACAAGAATACTGAACCTCTCCCATGTGAAAGGCATTTTAGGGTTTTGTGTTGTTTTAGAACTTAACTCATTTTGAAGATGCCTGTGGATTTATTTTCTACAGAAATATCAAACCTAATGCTCTTGTATGCTTGTGTTTGAAGGGCTGGTAAATGTTTGACTAAGCAGAACACTAAATATAAACAGGTTTTATTACTGATGTCATAGTTAGTTGGTGACTCAAAATGATTCTTCTCTCCAATTTACATATGAAATCCAGATTTGTTTCACCATGGTAAGAGTCAGGATTTTTGGGGGGATTACAGGTCCTGTTATAGAAAATACAGCTTGAATGTTATGGTTTCATGCCAGAGCAATTTCAGCTGAGGAGGAAAGCTTGCAGTTGATCCCATATTAGGGACTGAGGATCTTGAGGGTATCCAGACATTTGGCCTCACACTTACTTTGGGTGGGATACTGAGAGGCCTACAATTGTATTTTTGCCACTTTATTTAATGTTTTTAATCATACAAAGCATCTTCAAGAAGCTCATGGAACATGTATGTTATGAAAAACTGCATATATTGCAAAACTTTTTGCACTAAAATATACTCTAAGTCCATGTTTCTGTGAACTTTTTGAAACCCCCTCATATATACACTCAAAACCAAGCTTCATATTCTGAAAGTAAACATTTCTTAAAAAATGAAACAAACAAACAAAAAAAAATCAAGCCTTGGTTTATTCATGTTTGGTGCCAGACAGTATAAAGTGCATGTTAAACTGTATGACCAGAGTTAATTCTATATCAGGTTTATTTTCCTTTCTAGTTTCTTCATCTTAAAATAATGTCCTAATAATAATTGTCTTATTATCCTACCTGTCCTTTCAGAACTTTTCAGAATGCATAAACTAAATGCTACACTTCTTCATATTCAATTGTAGATCAGTCACTTAGATGTTAAAAATGGAAAAAAAAATTAAAAGTAGGAGGAAAAGAGTTTATTCAATGTAGTGAACAGAATAGTAGTCCCAAAACAGGCCCACACCTTAATTCTGGAGCACACAGAATGAATATAGCTTATTTACAAGCAAAATGAGAAATAGTGATTGACTGTTTTAAAAAATAATTAGAATAATAATAATAATGATTGGGAAAAACAATGAAAAGATATTGAATGATGAAGTGGGGAGATTAATGTCTCTGTATTGACTGATATGCATGACGTTCCCTTTCGAAAAAGAAATGTAATACACTGTAAAGTTATATGTAATCCAATGTAATATAAAGAAGATTATGATGATAATAAAAATTAAAAAAAGAAAAAAAGAATAAAATGAAGATAGCTTAGATGGCAAAGGAACTGTGAAGACACAATTAAGGACATGATCATATGATGGGAAAATTATCCCGAATTATACAGTGGGCCCGATCTCTTTACATGAACTCTTCAAATCCCAGCTGCATTGATCAGAAATGTGATATATAATCAGACTGGTCCTGTAGCCTAGCTGTTAAAGGATCCAGCTCCCATGTGGCCAAACAGTTTAAATCCCAGTTTTCACAGCATGGAAACACACTGGATACATGTGCATGCATGTCCCAAAACCCAACAGGATGGAGATATGGGAGAGAAGGGATTGCAGCAGGGTGTTTTTGGAGTTGTTTTCTCCCTCCTTCTCTATCTCTCTCTGGTGAGTGCACACACTCTCCAGCAATTAAAAAACTAATGTATTACATGAGAAGTGCTCAATCTACCATTGCTGACTTTGGAGGTGGACGGCAGCACCCATGGTCCAAGCAATACAAAGTTCCCTGAGAAAATGGAAAAGACCAGGAAGTGAATTCTGCCATGGAGCCTCCAGTAAGGAATGCACCCCACCCGCATCTTGATGTTAGCCAAGGGAGACCAATGCTAGACTGTGGTCCAGCACAACTGTAAGGTAACACATTTATATTATTAGGCAATTACCTGTGTAGTAATTGTTATGGCAGCAATAGAAAATGAATACATCCAAAATCTTTCCTAATGATGATTGTTCTCAGTCTCTTCAGAGTCTCGGAGACTGAGAAACAGTGAGGAAACTAGCAAAAATTTTAAAGAAAGTTTGGATGGAATGGGAAGAATATAGAGGTGGAAGCTGAAAAAAAGACTCAACTTATGCATAGCAACTTTTCTAAGGTCAGCAAAGGGGATAGAGTCACAGTTTGGACCCAAGTTATTTGGTACCAGCATCTCTGCTATTAAGTGTCTATTATACTGTCTCTTAGTAAATCATACATTACAATTTGAGAACAAATAATCCAATCCTCCTCAAGTCATTTTAATAGGAAATTTATTAGAACTAGTAGATTAATCCAAAACTATTGAAAAACAGTGAGTTTGAGTTAGGAATATAAATAGAAATTTGTTTTCTTTTAAATAAAGTATCCTATTTTTTTATATCTAACCTTGAGATTGAGAAATAGCCTGAATTAAGGATTTTCATAAGTATAGTCATTTTCTTGGTTGAATTAGCGAGTAGGGTCTATATGAAGATAAATACAAAGTTCAAAGGGGTAAAATGAAGCTTGAGAAATCATAATACAAGGGTGTGAAGTGGTATAAGGAATGGACAGCCTGAAATCTGGTGTCCTTACTGGGCACTAGAAACTATGCAGAAGACTGCCATGTTTCATCTGTTTAACCTCCAGAGCTACCTGCAAGACCTTTTTAAAGCTGGAATGATAGATTCAGAAAAGTTGAGTTAATTGTTCAAGGTAATAATCTAGTCAGTGAAAGTCAAGCTTCTGTTACCCCAAGTCAAGCTTTTTTACACTAGAATATCTCAAACAGAACAAAAACAAAACAAAAAAATCTCAAGTGATTTCAGGCAAAAAAAAGTTTAAGAATGACATGAGTGCTTACTTAACATTTCTACAAATGATCAGTAGGCATTTTATTTAGAAGACCAGATACATAGGAATGCATGCCCCAGGCTAGTCAAGAGTCTACAGAAAAAAAAAAGAAGAAAATTCTCAAACGTTGATGCAAAGAAGAAAGCAAAGTCAGTTAAAGGTCAGAACCCCATAATAGGTATCAACCAGATCATCAAAAAGTGAAGTTACATCTCTGAGGAAACCACTGAGCATTAAAGAAACCCAGTCTCCCCCTCTGGCATATCTATTTTCACTCTCAAGAAGATTAGTTGTTAAATAAGCTCTTTATTATTGATTTCTCTGTGATTTGAAGTTTTCCTCAAGATGGAGAATATTGATAGGTTGAGCTCCATTACAATTGTGAGGTTAAATGCAAGGCATTGTGGTTGTCTCAGTCGGCTCATTAAAAAGAAATGACCTGTAGAATTAACTCACAGTAGAACATTATCCTCTTGTTCTATATTGTCAAGAATTAATCAATAAGGAGAGATAAAAACAATATTACCTCTCAAAAATGCATTTGAATCATGGAATCAAGTTGGAAAGGCCTCTTGGAAATCTTCTATCTATTGTATAGAAGAGAAACCAAATGATTTCACAGAAGACATGTATGACGTGATGCTTTCTTGGTCTTAAAGCATGAAATGATTCTCTACTGCCAAGTACATTTCAAAGGTCATGACATGGTTATATGCTGTCTGAGCCATAGATAATAATTCTGTTTGAGCCATAGATAATAATTCTGACATGTTCAGGAAGAAAAACTTGTATATATAATATACATAAAAGCATCTTCCCCAAAAGTGAATAGAGTAGTCTCAGCATTTGCTTAGTGTGGCCAAAGAACAGAAAGGGGATGTGGGGAAAGAAATGTCAAGATAAAGCCAGAAAAAATTAAAAAAAAAAAAAAAAGCTATGACCCAGACATAAGGCTTTGTAGATCAGGACCTACAGGGGGTTTTTTGAATTAATCAATAAGGAGAGATAAAAACAATATTACCTCTCAAAAATGCATTTGAATCATGGAATCAAGTTGGAAAGGCCTCTTGGAAATCTTCTATCTATTGTATAGAAGAGAAACCAAATGATTTCACAGAAGACATGTATGACGTGATGCTTTCTTGGTCTTAAAGCATGAAATGATTCTCTACTGCCAAGTACATTTCAAAGGTCATGACATGGTTATATGCTGTCTGAGCCATAGATAATAATTCTGTTTGAGCCATAGATAATAATTCTGACATGTTCAGGAAGAAAAACTTGTATATATAATATACATAAAAGCATCTTCCCCAAAAGTGAATAGACTCAGCTCAGCATTTGCTTAGTGTGGCCAAAGAACAGAAAGGGGATGTGGGGAAAGAAATGTCAAGATAAAGCCAGAAAAAATTAAAAAAAAAAAAAAAAAAAGCTATGACCCAGACATAAGGCTTTGTAGATCAGGACCTACAGGGTTTTTTCTAAGTACAGTCCAGTCATTGGAGGAGCTTGGCAGAGGCATGGCATGACTGGTTATAACTCACCAACTTACTCATTTTGCATTAAGCATAGTTGTAAATCCTGAGAAGACAGTAAGTTCTATTTCCATTCCATAATAACCTCATAGTCTATAGGAGGAGATGAGCTATTACAAAGGGCCACAGAGCAGTGTCGTACTAAAACTCAACTCTCTGTGAGACAATCCCACATGAAAACTTTCCTGGTTCAAGTCTGTAGACCTCCCTGAATATGTCAGCCATGACTTGCCCATGATCTGGGGCTAGATGAAGGCTGGAGGGCTAGATGAACCCTGCTGGGGTTCTCTTCCTCTCTTGCTAGCATACATGTGCTCTCATGAAAGAAATTTAAAAATAAACTTTTAAAAATTTAGATGTAATTTTAACATAAAGTAGGAATAATGAAGTGATAATATAGTCTGGAGAGGCGAAAGATAATCTTCCAAGAGGGAATGGTTAAATGTGTTATTCTTCAGCCAAAAACTCCTTATAGTCTTCAAAATGTTTTCACATATGTATTCTCTTTTTTAAAAATAATTACTTCAACTTTTATTTATTAGTAGTACTATTTAATTTGACCGGAGAGACAATACAAAAGCAAATTGCCGGATCTGGGACTCCAACCACAGGCAACCATGTGGGGGAGTCCAGTGCCTCAACACCACAACCTGATGGCCCCCACATATGTAGTCTTATTTGATCCACATTATAAAACCAGGATATACATACAGGTCTACTTTCACCATCTAAGAAACATCCTTGAGGAAGCTGAAGACCACATCTTAAGGATGGCAGAGTTTTCGTCTTGAGCCCAGACTCTGACCACAGAAGCTGCTTCCAGTTGTGAACTGAGACTAATTGTAAATCATTATGGAAATTTAGTAAAAGAGAATTTTGTGATTTATTAAGATATCTAATATGGTCTGAAATGTAACAATAGCATTTATTTTTTGAGATCAAAGTTCTCCTGGAGAAGAACATTCATAAACAATGAACTAAATTAGTGATGATTAGAAGGACTTTTTTCATAGACTCATTGTAAAGATTAAACAAGAAAACATTCTTGTATTACAAGGGAACTCTGGAAATTGTGGAGACTAGAAAGGTCCCAACCTCCCTCCCAAGATAACTCTAATGGATTGCTTCCCCTGAGGCTAGAGTTGAAAGTTGGATATAGCTTGGAGGGAATGAGCAAGGTCCAGGATCCAGATGTAAAGAACTGTGTGGAACTTTTCTACTTCTATTATCTGTAAGAGCCTGAATCCTTGTACAAGAGAGAGCTGGGTGAGGGGGGTGGAATTAGCAAGAGTTTCCTAGAGAGAACTTATCCTGTAATATATAAAGACTCCAAAGAGGAACATTGAAGCTAGTCAACATGAAAATCCTTATAGAAATTCTAGTCTTTGTGGCCCTTCAGACTCAACAGATAACTTGGTCTTCTGTACATAAAGCAGGAAGAACTCATGCCTTATAACTGATGAGAATGGAAGCAGAGATGGGGGTCCTATCAGGGCCACTTTCAGATGCCTTGAGCGGAGCCTTGACAGAATGCCTGCTAGTGTGGCTGGCAGAGTCCAGAGTACAGCTAAGAGAGAGAGACAAAGACCATAGGGAGTAGTGAGCATTCATTAGTGTAATTGACAGATCCCTGTTAGCCGAGCATCAGTAAGATACATAAAGGAAAATGACCTAAGGGGTCCAACCATAGAATATAATACAGAGACTCCTGGGAAAACATAACTGCTAGAATACATAGATGGCAATTAGTTAAAAAATAAAATTACTAGGCCAGCCCCATTGCCTGGTGGTTAGCAGAGCTAAATTCCACATGGCCGACTGTACAGTTCAAATCCCAGATCCAGAGGCTTGGAAAATATGCCAAGTGCATATGCATACATGCCCAGAATCCCAATAGCATAGAGAAATGTAGGAGAAGTGACTGTGGTATGACCACACTCCTTTGGAGCGTGTTTTCTCCTTATTTCTCTCTTTCTCTGTTTCTCTCTGGTGGTGCATATGCCTTCTGGCAAATACTGAATAACAGTAAATTAATTAAATTATTAAGAAATGAAATTCAATAACAGTAGAATAAATACTTTCTGAATCCACAAAACAAGATTTTATCATTTTATGAAAAAATTAGGTAAGTTGAATACAGTCATAGCATTTTCAGATAATAATGACAAGTTAGCATTTATCATCTCATTTATTTAAATTATTGGGAAGAGAGAGAGAGAGAGAAAGAAAGGAAGGGAAATTATCCTCCCCAAAGTGTTAATGAAGGTTATCTAATGATAAGCTAAACTTATGCTTTCTTTACATTCCTGTGCACCAGATAGATATCAATTATGACAATGAACACATATAATAAGAAATTCCATATTCAATAAACCGAAGTCCCAGCATTATTAGAATTTCAAGTGCTACTGTATAGTCACCAACAGAGTAGAAGACCTAGTGGAATATACAGCAGGAGAGATTGGCTGCTGGTGGCTTTATCTAAGAGAACATAATGATCATCTTTTTACCAGGAGGATTGGATCTTAGACCATGTTCTGCTGAGCAGCTGAACTAGAAGTTGAGGGAACAATGTGTAAGACAGTGGCCCTGATAGGACCCCCACCGCATCTGGACCCTTTGCCTCCACCCTGAACTGGAGAATGCTGAGCATAAACCTGTTTCCACTGACTTACATAAGCATTGTGCACAGATTTACAATCATATTAAAGAGATTGCATTTTGATTCCTCACTTTGTTGGATATTGAGGATAATATTCACTGTGTAAACCATTAAAGGAATTAAACTGCATTTCATTTTGAGAAAAGTTATTAAAACTTACAACTTGTGAATGTGTATTACTGATTGAGTTATGCACCAGAGAAGAATACAGCCAGTCAGAAATTAGTGAGGCCCTCATTATGTACTGCTCGTGCACAGAGATGCTTGTTTATGCCAGCTCTCAGAATTAGGAAACTCGACTGTAGTGGTACTTAATGAGGCACTTTATAAGCAACAGAAATCATTGAAAAAGTGAATTGCCAGTAATTACTGTGACTAATACTAATTAAAAATGCTTTAAATGGAGACATGATAAGGGCATAAAATTTGAATCAGATTATGCAAAAAGAAACTCAGGCAACTTGGCAAGATTTGCAACTTGCCTCAGGTCAATCGCTGGCAAAGAGCCCACTAGTCTTTAAGTGGTATCTGCCTTAAATCAGTTGCCAGAGAATACGTGAAATAGAGAAGAACCCAGCAAACTGCAATACCCATGACTGAAGAGAAAGATGTCATTCCTAGTAATTGTCAGCAGACAATTTTGCAAAGCATATTAGAGGAAAAATGCCCTTCTCAACTTCTACGCAGTCAGAACATATTCACAGAGCTAACAATATTGAAAATAATGATGGATAATATTGAAACCAGTGTTTAAATTTTGAACAAAGATGCTAAAACATCTGTAACTTTGACAGAGGCCCTGATCTAAAGACGCTTCCAACACAGAAGAATATGGGATATAGAAAATCTTGTAGGTTATTATTATTAATTACCAGAGGACATGTGTGCTTGCCAGAGAGAGAGCGTGAAAAAACGAAATGGTCTTGCCACAATCCCTTCTCATCTCTCTCTCCATCCTGTCATGATTTGGGGCATTCATGCACCTGGCATATTTTCCATACTTTCTGGGCTAGGGTACAACTGTGATGGGCCACATGGGAACCTTTTCCTGACTACTAGGTCATGAGGCCAGCTCTCTACCTTGTTATAAAAGATTTCTGCTTGGTTGAAGAGAACACTTTCCTTGAAATTTGGGAGGGGTTAACTTTGTCTCCTACCGCCCCACAATGATGCTCATTAGTCCTGAGCTAGACAAAAATAATACCTTTTATATCTGACCATGGTGATTTGATCACTGTGGTCCAATCTTGCCAGGTGGATAACTTAAGAGAAAGTATCACTCACTCCTGCTCTGGAGTCAAGGGAATATGTACCACCTAAATCTTGAATTTCTGACCTGAAATTCATGAAAATGAAGTACATGCTAAGAAAATTGGTCAATATAGAAAAGAGGGAGGAAAAGGAAAATTAATATAACAGTTGGAGTAGAGGAAGTGGAAAATGGAGAGAGGAAAGGAGAGGATGCAGGGCAACATCTGAACATCCAGATTCATCCATACTTCATTCTATTCATGGACTTTCTTGCTACACGAGCTAAAACAATTCCTTTTTAAGATTCTTGTTTGAGACTCATTTACTTTATTTGAAACCGAAATGTGGCATGAGGTGTAAATATTAGCCCTGAATTACAAAGCAGAGTGCATCGGAATGGGGAGTCGGGGGGTGGGGGGAGGGAGGGTGTTTACCAACCATATCAGAAAAGAGAAAATTTGGGCCAGTCAGTGGCATTGAAGTGGCAGGGTCCCATATTGTCAACTGTGCTGTTTGAGTCCCTGACCCAGTGGCTTAAGAAACCATTGGGCAATAAGCATGCCCCAAATTCCAAAAGGAGGGAGAAATGGAGAAAGAATCGCAGCTCAAGCATTGCCCACGGGGTGTTTGCTCACTTTCTCTGTCTTTTTCCATTGAGTGCGCACACCCTCTGGCAAAATTTTTCAAATAGAAAATTCACTTGTTCACACTGGTTTTACCAATTATATATTCGGAGTCAATACAATGACATGAAAGTATAGAACTTTCATGTTAGATCATATTGTTTATGTAATTACAGCTAATATAAGTCTATAGAATGCTGGACAAAGCCCTACAGTCCTTCTCATAGCTTAAAGTTTACTATAAAATCAGATTAAATCGCCAACATTTAACCAATAAGACAAAAAACATATCCAATATAGGGTGGCAACACAGGATGGGAACATATATAGAATTTCTAATTATGTGTAGACTTAGCCTTCCTAAGACATTATCATCACAACTAGAATCCTACAAAATATAAGAAATTCAATTCCTGCTGTCCCACTACCATCTTACACTCTGAGCTCACTTTGCTTTCAGAAAGGACTAATACCTCAGAGCAACAGCAGTGATGCGAAGGGTAGCACAACACTTGGCACTGCAGGGAGCCATGTGGAAGATCAGAGTTTGATTCTTGGGTGGGCTTGGACACAATGGACATGTACAAATGCCCATGGTCCTGACTGTCTGGGAAGGCTCCAGGGAGGACTGCGTGTGAGAACTCTTTTGTGGGTACTTGTCTCTCTCATTCAAGAAATAAACTTTTTACAAAACAGACTAACACTGAGCCGGCCAGTGGCAAGGTGGTTAAGATGGCTGGATCCCATGTGGCCTACTGTGCAGTCTGAATACCAAACCCAGAAATCTAAGAAACTTGTTAGACGGGGACCAGCAGATAGCATAATGGCTAGAGGAACTCGACTACAGTTTGAGTTCCTGACCTGGTGGCTTAAACTCACACTGGGCATGTGTGCATGCGTGCTCAGGATCCCAAGAGGAGAATGGAGGAGAGGGGATTGTGGTGTGGCCATTGCCCCTGGAGGGTGATTTCTCACTTTTTGTCTCTCTTTCTGGCAAGCACACACGCCATCCATATAGCAAAAAA
>NW_006159692.1:2720545-2722613 GCF_000334495.1 Tupaia belangeri chinensis
AAAAAAAAAAAAAAAAAAAAAAAAACCTCTCAAAGAAAAAAGAGAGAGAAATAAACTTGTTGGGCACATCTGCTTGCATGCCTTGCATACCCAGAGTCCCAAAAGGAGAGCGTAATGGAGAAGAAAAATTACTATGTGACCATGCCCCATGGGGCGGGGGAGGGGGGTGGGGTTGGGGAGGTTTCTTACCTTCTCTGTCTGTCTCTTTCTGGCAAGTACGTAGTACCAAATGTCTATGCAATTTTGTTTCAGAGTTATAGCAGACTCTCCATGTTCTTAAAATCCACCAACATCAAGCTATGCCTTCCACCAAACATAGAAATTAGAGACATTCTCTAAATGTCACTGATTAATGTCTGTCTTTAGACTTCCAGTGTTCTGAAAGCCTCCATGCCATGACTGATTTAATACCCGGTTAGTACAGAGTTGGCTTTCAAAGTGAAGACCACAAATTGATTTTCACTAAATTTTAATTCTGAAATACAATTTCCATCATTCTAAATCAATCTTTTATTCTTATGGTTTTAAAGTCTCAAATTAAGAAAGAAATTGCCTCCGATTCTTTTGAAATATCTGGAGAGCTGAAATGGACACATCTCAAATAACAGTTTCAATTAAGTTTGGGGTTCCCAAAGAAGCCAGACTAATATGAAAAAGCATTTCATACAAAATAGTGTGGGTGGCCAAAATCCCCCTCCCCCAAAAAAAGGAAGAAAGAAAAAGAGATTGCAATGCATCCCTCATAGGGGTGATTTCTCACTTTCCATTTCCCTGTTGCTCCCCAGTGAGCACACATGCCCTCTGGCAAAATTTTTTAAAAAGGAAAACAAATTAGTGGGCTATTGTGACTTTAAATCAAAGAGCACAGTGGAATTGACACCAAAATTCAGAAGCTAGGTCATGTAAGGCAATATAGCTTCCACTTTCCTTGCTGAAACATTCATGCTAGAACCTTGGCTTGGCGAGTAAGCAGTCCAACCACCCCAGTGCTGCCCTGCTGTAATAAAATCCAGTCAAGCTCCTACAGAGGCACCATGGAGGAATGTTCTGTGACTCTGGGAAAAGAGAGAAAAGCCAGCTCCCCACTGCTCCAGTTCCACCCACCACCCTACTGCAATCACGCAAGACATTCTGAGCCAGAAATACTCACCTACACTCTCCCCGAAGTTCTAACCCACAGGAGCCATGGGAGATAATCAAATAACTGTTGTTTTAAGCCACTAGGTGATGGTGTGCTCCTAACACACCACTAGACACTAGAACAACCTGGTTCTATCAAAACCAAACACTTTAATACCATGAAGAAAGGAAAGAAGTCCACAGATTACAAGATGATATCTATAAGCATCTTATCAACAACGTACCATGTATGGCATGTGCAATTTCTCCAATCACTGAGAAAGTGAACAAGTAAACAGAAAACACAGGCAGCTGTAAGCAGCTAGTTCAGGTGACCAGCACCACAGGAAAGACAAACACCATGATTTGCATGGTTTTCCATAGAAAGTAGGAAAATATAAATGAAAGTATAAATAAAATATGGCAAATAGGAATGTAGGAAAATATAAAGGAAAAGAGAAATGATATTTCATGCCACCAAATGACAAAAATTGTACAGTACAACAATAACAAACATTTTGGCAAGCCATGGAAACCAGGAAACTTTCCTGCACTGGTGGTGGGTGGGGAAATTGATGTGATCAGTTTAGAGAATTAAAGTTTCAGACACATTCTTTATGACTCAGAAATTCCACTCCTACATATAAATCCTAGAGAATTTCATCCACCTATACCACAGGAAATATGTATAAAAATATTCATAGCAATATTTCGGCAATAATAAAACTAACAATGCTAATGCCCAGCACAGAAAAATTGATAATAAATTGGAGCAAAAGTCATAAAAAGAATTGGTAAATAACAAAAAAATGGATAAAAAAGATGTGAGTTGTGTGCATACATACATAAATATATATGAAATTTGAAACCACTCAAAATAGCATAATGTATTATTTATACATAAATAATTGATGTATTTATTATATAATTGTTTATAAAATATATCAAT
>NW_006159692.1:2723036-2732024 GCF_000334495.1 Tupaia belangeri chinensis
ATATATATATAAATACACACACACACACAAATACATATGGAAGAAACACTGAACTCAGGATAATGGTTACCTCTGGGCAGAGAAAATGTCAGGTGACTAGAGAGGACTACGGAAGGGGAATCTGGGTTGCCAATGTGATAAACTGAGTAGTAGGTATGCTAATATTTGTTATGTTTTTCTTTAGACTTTTGTGTGCTTTTAAAAATGCTTTTTAATTATTTTGATAGCTTCAAAGGCATGAGACCTGTCACAGGAGAAAGATTCGCACTTAAAATGACATTCTGGGAACAGAAGCACACCTACCTGGAGCCTAGAGTAATCCCCAGAAACCAAGACTTTAAAGGCTACCTAGAAATACATGAAGAGAGGGAGGACTGGAAGCCAACAGACAAAACAGAGGGAATAATTGCTTGCTTAGATTCTTTCCCAGAGTGACACCCTCTAGTGACACTTGCAGCAGTCAGTTCTTTCTCTTTACAGAGGGTAAAACTTATTTCAATTTTCAGCCCCTAGCCAAGATCATCTCTAAATGAAAGTCTCACCCAGAAGATTCTAAAAAGGCAATCATGTTTATATGTGATTCCTATTTGAGAATCCAAAGTGGCCGTGAGCTATAGTATTATCTTGTACTTTTTGGTCTCAAGGGAAAGACCAAAGACAGACATAAGACAGACCCTGATATCTGGGATTTGTTCTCACACTTGCAGCGAGGAATCCATGGTGTTTGAAGCTGGCCTGAAACTATTAGCCAGACCACGTTATTCCTGCTTCACATAAAAGTCACACACAGCATCAGTATCCTACATACTCACTCTGAGTCCATTAGAAATTAGACAAAACAAGGTCACTTCATAACTTTTCCTAATCAAAACACCACAAAAGGTGGTGATCCACAAAATAAATAAATAAATAAATAAATAAATAAATAAAGCAAGCCTCTGTCCTGGTTAAAGTGAGAGATTGCTACCTCTTTATCAATTACGCTTTTATCCTTGTCCCTCCTATAGATAAGATTAAGGTGTCAAATCAGAACTGCTCTGTTTTGTTTTTTTTTATAACACCTGACAAAGAGCAAACTTCTCCTCCCTCAGACTCCCCAACAATCACTGGACAAAGCCCAAGCACCGTAAACATCATAAGAGGATCTGATTCTTTTGTTTTTGTTTTGTTTTTTAAGAGATTTTTGCTATAGAGTGCATGTGCTCGCCAGAAAGACAGAAACTGAGAAATCAGCCCCCCTCCCCGGGTGGTGGTGGTGGTGGTGGTCACACCACAATCCCTTCTCCTCTTACGATTTTGGGCATGCATGCATATGTTCCTGGCATGAGTTTTAAGTTACCAGGTCTGAAACTCGAACCACAGTCAACTACATGGGAGTCCAGCGATATAACCATTATCCATCTACTAGTCTCATGAAGATTTAATTCTTACTGAGAAGCCCCACAGTCCCTTATGCTGTGCATTCTTCCTCTCTGTAAAAAGAGATACGTGCATAACTGAACATGACTGAACCATAGGTATGTTCCTCATGGTACTTGGTAGGAGGATTTGACATTTGTTATGCCCATTT
This sequence comes from Tupaia belangeri chinensis, assembly GCF_000334495.1. Classification (NCBI taxonomy): domain Eukaryota; kingdom Metazoa; phylum Chordata; class Mammalia; order Scandentia; family Tupaiidae; genus Tupaia; species Tupaia belangeri. The sequence continues at coordinate 2,724,607 of NW_006159692.1, forward strand.
ACAAGAGAAGCCTATTACAACTTACCCTGTAGAGTGAGATTTCATTGTTTGAATCCTTTAAATAGTTGTAGGATTGCCTCTTTGTAGTATGGAAAAATTTACAGGAACCTGAAATACAGAATACTATCTTGTATTGTAACTGTAAAGAATAACCTCTAATTTCACTCAATTTTCTTCTCTTTGATTATGACCATAAACAAACAATTGCTCCTATTCACTTTTATTTTTCACCAAGGCAGAAGACAAGAGCTAGTATTTGGTGGTGTGGGAAGAATAGTGTCACTTGTACAAAGTCACATAGCCAGGAGTACCATAAAAATTGGAATTTAGGGATCAGCAGGTGGCGTGGTGGTTGAGGTGCTGGACACTCCCACATGACTGACTACGGTTCAAGTCCCGGACCTGGTGGCTTGCTTTCTCACTCTCTCTCTCTCTCTATGTCTCTCTCTGGTCAAATTAAAATGAATAAATAAATTTTTTAAAAAATGGAATTTAAACCCAACACTGTCTCATGCTTCCTTCCATGCCATCTTAAAGATGAATAGTTATGATGCAACAGAAAGAGCAGTCCAGCTAAGAAAAAGCACATGTGAAAAGTATGAAAGGGAAGCACGATCTCTGGGTTCATGGCATGGCAAGTATTTGAGTATAGCCCAAAGTAGGATCAGTGGACGGACGTGTTGAAAGTGGTGTCACATGGGCAAGAACTGATTTGAGAAGGTTTGTAAGGGTCAATCAGATAATCATTTTTAACTATATATTATAGCCAACAGATATTTTAATCCATGGGTGGACCAAGGATATGAGACAATCAGGACCATATCATTAAACGGTAGCTATAAGCAGAGTGAAAGGTAGATTAAAGAAGCAGACATGATAACCTATGCTAATCCCATTTTATGGAACATGTCTTAAAGTTGCCAGCACATATAGATACTTACTTGTCGCTTTGCATCCAGGTTAAATAGCTTTGTTATTATCTCAAAACCCACAGGTTTTAAACAACCATAGTAAGCTTTTCAGAGGCGAGAGTATTAATGCAACTCAGTTAAATTATGACTTCTAATTAGGGTTTAATTAGAAAGAAGCACCATGGTTAGAATATCGTTTCCTATGGCTAATTACAAGGCTTTATCTGCATCTTTGTTAAAGATATTTAAAAACCCTCTATGTACTGAATTAAAGAAGACAGCAATTCTGAAGATACTCTGTAAAATCTGTTAGTTCTATGAATCACTGTGAGGAAATATCACAGAGAAATGCCATGGGAGAATGCCTGAAATTGTATTCATGTTTCTCTTTCCAAACTGTTCAAGACCAAGTGAGGGTAATAGATTTACTCTATCATGTCAACACTGAGCACACAATAGGGACTGAGCAGCATGGGATTTTGAGAAGACATGTCTGAGTTGACAGTAAAGTTTAGAATGGATTAACTACAAGTGGGGTGGACAGTGGCCCATGCATCACAGGTAGTGTGTGACTGATGCCGTGAAGGAGACTCTCCCATCTGAAAACACAGAACATGGATTGCAACATTGCCTCATGAATACTTGGTTTTGTAGCCAAATACCTTAAAATAACCATTTTCTGCACTTCCTTGTTTATGGTGATCCCAGTTCTAGTGGGTGAGAAGCATCCACACTGTCTTGAGAATTAAATTTCTTATAGCCAAAAAAGCAAAAGAAATTGCAAGTATGTTTTTTACTTCTAAAATAAATTTTTAAAGCTATCAACAGTAGCAATAGTTCTGAATGCCAAAAATTCTGAATTGCAAGATACAGGCTTCTAGGAAAAAAAGAAAATTTTCTTGAGAATCAAAGGGAAAACTATCAATGAAAGAGAAAAGGTATAGCAATAGATTGGAAAGATAGTAAAAGACACAGACCGCCCTAAGGGAGAGGGACCTAGGCTGGGAGAGATGGGGTGAGCATAGAAGATACTGGTAGGACCATTAAGGCAGTGGCTTCATTGAGAGAAAATCTGGCTGCCCATTGCATTGGGGAAGAAAAGTATTAAGTAATATACACATGAGATATATTCATCAAGTTTACATTTAGTTTCATTATTTCACATGCTTCAAAATATCCTGCACACGTCAATCAAACTAGCAATGTATGAAGTATATTTTAGTAGAGCATGCCAGAGTCACCACAAGATACAAAGACCCATAAAAGACATGGCTAAAGGGTGTATTCTAGATTCATCCATGAGTCATTGAACAACCAATTTAGTTAGAATTTGGCCAGAGCATGGGCTAACACCCCTCCAGCTTACCTCCCCTTATATGGAAGCCTATTTTCATTCTGAGGTATTATAAAATGCCTCTGAATAGAGGAAAAAGAATGAAATCAAAGAATAGTGGGCCAGCTAGTAGCAGGATGGTTAAATGCAGCTGGAGTCCACATAACTGAATGCATGGTTCCAGTCCCAAACCTAGCTGCTTACAAAACATACTGGGCCCACATACTGGGCCCACATGTGTGTGTGCCCAAATTTCTAAGAGGATAATTTGAGAATGAATTACAGCATCCCCATGGTAAGGGGCAGAGGGATATTTTTTCTCCTCACACCACCACCCACCCAATGAACACACAAGCCCTATAGCAAATTTTAAAACAAAACAAAACAAAAATTAGTGACTCAAAGGGAAGCCCTAAGACTGTGTGCAGACAACATCTTGGACACGTGGCTGCCTATCATTACTCCCTCTGATGTGGCCACAACCAGGACAAGCAAATCTATAGTTAGGAATACTCCCTGTCTGCCTGACCACATGGCAAGAAATTCCAGAGCTGAGGTCAAACATTATAACTACTGTTTCTCACCATGCTTTCTAAGATGGAAATTTTTAATACATCAAGAATAAAAGGTAGTTCATTAAATTAAACTTAGCTTTATACAAACTTACTACGTATATTTTATTCATTTTCCACCTTTTGTACCCCATTTTTAAGAATGCTGTTGTCTTACATTTCATACAAGTATTTGGGGGAGTTCCCCCAGCACTGGAGCTGTGGTAAAGTGAGGAGCAGATGGGCCTACCAGGTGAAGCTGTACTGACATGCTGCTGCAAAGGAATCTTGCTCAGCCCTACAGAGAGCTCTGGAATGCCCTTCATAGTCACCCCTAGTTGAGGCACTGGACTGAGCTTTCATCTTCTGCCTCAATCAGTCCTTGACCATGTGCCACCTCCTGGATCAGGAATAACCTTAGGTGAGGCAGTTCCCTGCCACTGAGGAAAATCTACACCCACTCAAAACCTACATCTCTTTGGATGTCTCTGGCATCTTGAGGCTATGAAAGGGAATGAGAGGAATGGATGGAAGTCTTCCTTCTTAGTTTTCTTTTCTCTAGGATTTTGTGTGCCAATAAACGTAAACCACCTCTAATATAAGGTCAGCCCTGACAACTGTCACATATGCTGTGAGCACCACGAGCTACTGAGTACTCCTGAGAATTGCCAAAGTAGGAATACTGAAATCCAGAGGTGGTGGAGCACGCGATGATGGGCACATTTTTTCCATCTTGAATCCTTCTCATCGCCAATATAACTCAATCTACCAGCCTGCAGCGCTTAATATTGTGGTGGTTTTCTCCTGTTCAACTCCAAACTTTAAAGTACTTTTTACTTAAAAAAAAGTAGTGAATTTGGGAACCAGCAGTTAGTGGAATGGCTATGTCGCTGGACTCCCATGTAGTTTACCGTGATTCGCGTCCCGGACCCAGTGGCTTAAAACTCACGCCGGGCGCGTGTGCGTGTGTGCCCAAGATCTCAAGAGGAGAATGAAGGAGAAGGGATTGCAGCTTGACCATCACACCTGGGTGGTGATTTCTCGCTTTCTGTCTCTATGTCTCTCTCTGTTTGTCTGGCGAGCACAAGCGCCCTATAGCGAAAAAACCTCTTAAAAAAAAAAATAGTGAATTTAGACTGATGTCATTTTTCTTCAGTTACTTCTTGCTATTGATCTAGTCATCTCTCCTGCTCTCTGACACATTGAGAGAGATTGTGAATGGGGTTCACCAATTGTTCTTGATGAATACTTCTGTTACAACTTAGTATTTTTTACTTCCCTCATTGTATTTTTCACTATTGATTGCATTTTTATAAGCATAAATCATTTTTGCAGAACAGTAGGATAAATGGATTACACTAAAACTTCAGAAGAAAATAGAAAAGGAGGAAGACAGATTTCCTTCAAACCTTGTTTCAGTACAAACAGTTCATTTCTTTATTCCCACTTAATCGCTTCAGTCTCAAGGGGATGAAGTGAAACCATAGACAGGTGGGCCTGCCTTTGATACAAAAGAACATCTGACAATTAAAATAATTACAAGTATGGGGACTATGAGCTAGAGTTCTTTTTTCTTCCATTTCTTAATTTATAGCCTTAATTTGTCTATTTCCACAAAAGAAGCCTCCTGAAGGGAACATAAAATATGGATGGGAAAACAATGTAATCCACATGTACTCCCTACTGGGGTCTCACTTGAAGCCTCAGATGAATAAAGCGGGGTAAAGGAGAAGCAGTTTAATTTAATTAATAGGATAAAAGCTTCCTTTTCTTCACGTTTCTTCCTCTGCTCTTGGACTTTTATTATAAAAAAGTGTTTATTTTAGAAATTATAGAATACAGAGGAAATATGTACAAGGAGAAATAAAGATCACCATAATTTTACCTCCCAGAGGCAACTCCAATTAATATTTAATTTCAGATTTTGTTCTCAGCATTTTGGTGGCACTGGATTGCAGCTGTATAAGACATGTTTATGGTGTTTTCTCCATGATATATTTAAGTTTTATATGAACACAACTCTGTGTACATTGAACATATGATCATAAGAGAAATTAGGAAATACAAATTTTTAAAAAACTGCCACCTACAATAGACCTAAACATTCTTGATATACACACTTTCAAACCACTTAGAAGTATAATTATTAAACAAAACTTTCTGAGCAGTTTTTCTTATTTAACAATAGATTATAAATATCTTAGCTACTTCAATTTTTTGCTATTAAAGAACTAAAATTTTTTACAGAGCCAGCACGTGGCATGGCAGCTGACTTGCTGGATTCCCACGTGACCAACTGCATGTCAAGTCCTGGACCTGGTGGCATGTTTTCTCACTCTCAGGTCAAATTAAAATAATAATAAATAAAATAAAATAATTATTTTTTAAAAAACTGAAAAAGTTAAAGCTTTATAGTATATCCTTGCTATATTGAACACTTGGGAGAAATGTTTAGACATGAATTCTGAGTCACTTTTTATAACATTTCTAAAGGCTATTTCTAAAACTTTTGGAAAATTGTACAAACAGGTAGTTTGTACAAAGTGAATAATGTCCATTCCACGAACCCTTACCGATTCTGGATGTCATCACTAATTTTAGTTCTTTAGTCTGTAGGGGAAACAAATCATCGTTCACTGTTTTAATTTGTATGCCTTTGATTACCATAGAGTCTAAAAAGTTCTTCAGAGGAATCACTGTATGTGTCTTCTATTTCTAACTTTTTATTTATTGGCATGCTTGTTTTTCTGTTATTATTTTGTATCATTTTTAAATAATTACTGTATTATTCCTTTAGCATCTCTGTTTTTAAACAAGTTTACAGATATTTTTCCTGTACATTAAAATTTTAAAATTTGGTATTATTTTAGGGTGAAGTTATATAACAACTGGTAAATTGATAGCAGAATCTTTGTCTTATCCTGTTTTTTTGTTTTGTTTTGTTTTTTTAAGAGTTTTTGAGTTGTTCGGTTTTGTTTTGTTTTGGCTATAGGTCACATACACTCACTAGAGAGACAGAGAGAAAGCAAGAAATCACCCCACAGGGGAATGGCCACACCACAATCCCTTCTCTTCCAACCTCCTCTCGGGATTTCGGGCATGCACACACACACATACCTGGCATGAGTTTTAAGTCACTGGGTCTGGGGCTCAAATCAAGGTTGACTACATGGGAATCCAACAATGTAATCATTACACCATCCGCTGGTCCCATCTTATCCTGGTTTTAATGAGAATAAGCCTAGTATTCCAACCATTATGCATGTCTATTAGAGATTTGTATTTTATCAATTTTTATGTTAATCCTATTTTACTAAACTTATTTTAACAGCAAACAGTCATGCATATCTATAGGGTGCAATCTTATGTTCTTATATGTTTATAATATACAATAGAGTGGTTAAATTAGGCTAATTGACAAATTAATCACCTTTTTGTAGTGAAAACTTTTAAAATTCTATTTTAGCAACTTTGAGATATACAATGCATTATTTATTATAGTCACCATTCTTTGAACTAGATCACTGACTCTTATACCTCTTAACTAAAACTGTACCCTTTGATCTGTATCTCCCCTTTTCCCTCCCACCCCCCACCCTCCTCATGCAGCCTCTAGTAACCCTTTTACTCTCCCCATCTGAGTTCGAGCTTTGTAGAATGATGTAAGTGAAATCATACAGTTTGTGTCTTCCTGTCTGTGGCTTATTTTGCTTATAATGTCCTCTAGGCTTTTTCACATTCTCACAAATGATATCCCCAGGGGGAATAAGCATGTTTCAATCCCCCCTCCTTCAGATTCCTCTTGGGATTCTGGGCACACATGCACATGCTCCTGGTGTGAGCTCAAGCCACCAGGTTCAGGACTAGAACCATGATTGACTACATGCAAGTCCAGCGATGTAACCGATACACCATTGGCTGATCCCTGAGCACAAGTGTTTAACTACAAAGTTCTGTGCCCTTTCATCTCCCTTTCTATCTCTCTGGCAAGCATATGTACCCCATAGCAAAAATCTCTCTTAAAAAAAAAAGAAAGAAAGAAAGAAAAAAGGAAAAACCTGGACTCAGATGTCACTCACTGGATTCACATTCCAATACTGCCACTTATTCATTCTTTGACCTTGAACTAGTACTTTTATTTATTTTTTCAATATAAATTTATTTATTTGCATGCATTCACTGTACATTATTACAGCATACAAAATGAGATTTTCTATCCAGGGTACACTGTATATTGTCTCAATCAAGCACATCAAAAAACATGTTATTATCAGCAAATAATCTTCCATTTCTTGTTTTCTGCATGTTTTGCTTTTTTTTCCCCCATCCTTGATTCCCTATCTCTTACCCTGTGCCATCTCCCACTCTCCTCTCACACTGTCTCTGGTATCTATGTTTGGTTTCTATACTGTTTTCCCCCCACATTTTATTGAATTACTAAAGATCTTAATTAATCTAAATATTTTCATAGCAAACACAGGTGATATATACATTTCCATGAACATAAGTCTAACTTTAGGCACCCTATAAAGTAGCACCTAGCTGGGGCTGTATATCTTACTGCAGTCATTGAATAGATATTTTTTTTCTGAAATTTTTTTTTGTAACTTAATTTACCTTCTT
>NW_006159692.1:2733017-2739028 GCF_000334495.1 Tupaia belangeri chinensis
TAATGATCTAGTCTGCTTTTAATACTTTCAAGGGAGATTTTGACTTCCTGTATTATAGCCTTCATCTCTAACAGTTCTGTTTGAGTCTTTTGTAAAGTGTGTAATTCCTCTTTTAGATCTTGCAAGAATTTCTCATCTCCTAAAACTCCTCAACTTCTTTCTCCTTTCTTTTTAGCAGTTCATTCTCTTGCTCTTAGCTCCATCTTTTATCTTGTTAATAATCCTCTCTGGTCCTCCCATCCAGGCAGGAAAGGCCAGGCCTTCAGAAGAAGATTCCTCATGGCTACTGTGAACTAGGTATTTTGCGTGGCTCACAAGTGCCGTGTGGTTTTCTATTTTATGATTTTTTTTTAAAAAAGCAGTAATTACAATTTTTTGTCCTTTTTTTTCTTTTTGTTGTTGTTTCTCTCTCTCTTTTTCATTTTCCTTTTTCTTGTCTCTCTACTCTCCAATGTCCACTTAATGTGTTTTTAGCCGGATCTAAGGGCACTGTAGCTAACCATCCAAATTCTATTAGGGTTAAAATATTCCTCAATATCTATTGAATCTGCTGCACCAATGATCACAACAGAACGGCCAAGAGATTATAGATCACCTCTGTCTGCTCGTTCCTGAACACTCAGACTGAACTTCAAGAATTTGAAAAAAACACACCATCTATCAGATGACAAGAAATCACCACCAGATCACAAGAAATATGGGAAAGCAAGAAAATCTCTCTCCTCCAAGGGAAAAGAGTAACTCTTCATCCACAAGCAGTTTGGTGAAAATCATGGAAATGTCTGATAAGGAATTTAGAGCATTCATAATGCCAAAGCTAACAGAGATGGAAGAGAAGAGAGAACTAGTACTCTTAAATCTCTATTTTCTATCATCTGTAAAAAAATGGATATAGCAATAATTCCTTTGTAGGTTGTTTCAAAAATTGAATTATTATTTAACCTAGAACAATTCCTGCCACATACTAATTATTCAATAAAGGTTATTAATTCATAGTTATGATCACCCTGTGAGCTTTTTGTTATAAAACCCAACTGTTTCCTTCCCTTTCATGGGTCATTCTGCCTCACTCAGGCACCCACCTAAGTTAGCAGGGCTGGTTAAAGACTACAGAAATGACATAACGAGGTATGTCTGGCAGCTGTACTCCTTAGACTTTGTGGGGATTTTTGTTTTTGTTTTGTTTTTTGGAGAGAGTTTTTTTGTTTGTTTTCATTTTTGTTTGTTTGTTTGTTTGCTATAGGGCGCATGCACTTGCAAGAGACAGAGAGACAGAGACAAAGTGAGAAATCAAAATCACCCCTGTGGTGGATGGCCACACCACAATCCCTTCTCCTCCATTCTCCTCTTGGGATTTTGGGCATGCATACACATGTGCCAAGTGTGAGTTTTAAGCAACTGTGTCTGGTACTTGAACTGCAGTAAACTACGTGGAAGTCTGGTGCCTAACAAACACACCACCCATTGGTCCCAACTTTGTGTTTAACTAAGTCTGTACAGGGACCTTCTGGTATCTCCCATGACTGCTCCATTCTTCTAGCTGCAGTCACAGGTCAGTGGTTAACCTTTTAAAAGCTATGGTGACTGCTTTAGGAGACATCTGTATCTTGCAGAGATCACATATTTGGCCAGAGTACTTTACAAGTGCGAGTTGCAGTAAACATCATTTCCTTGCATCATCACAGATGGTGGATTACTTCCCCTTCCTACTATCTGTTAAATATTTCCTCTAAAATTCATGTTGAAATTTAATCATTGTGGAGGCTTACTGAACTTGAGCTGTGAAAAATTACTTTCAGGAATAAGAGTGACTACTGAAGATTTTCTGCTGAGACTTCACCCTCCAGAACCCAATCTGGAAAGTGCCTCTACCCACTGAGTGTCTAGACAGGTATAAGTGAACCATAGCCAAACATCTGAATACAATTAGTGTCAGAATATTTAATTCCCACTTAATCTGATGCACAAAGGGAGAAAAAACAGAATGGCAGAGTGATGGCAGATTACCTCCTCCTGCACACATCTGGACATTCAGATTGAATTTCAAGAAATTAGAAAAAATGTATAACCCATCAGATGACCAGAAATCACTGCAGGGGCACAAAAACTATGAGAAACCAAGACAATATTTCTCCTCCAATGGAAAAGAATAACTCCTCTTCATTCACAGACAGTACAATGGAACTCACGGAAATGTCAGATAAAGAATTTAGAAAATTCATAGTGACAAAGCTAACAGAGATGCAAGAGAAGAGAGACAATGAACTCCAGAAGATGCAGGATAAAAGAGCTAATGAGTTCCAGGAGGAGAGGAAGTTCTTGCATGATCTGAAGAGAAAATATGCATCATAAAAAATAATCAAAGGGAACTGTTAGAGATAAAGGCTATAATACAGGAAATAAAAACCTCCTTTGAATTTATTAAAAGCAGACTAGATCATACAGAAGATCAAATCTCAGATGTCGAAGACAGAATCACTGACCTAGAAAAATCTACCATGAAGACTGAGAATATAGCTCCCCCAAAAAATGACAATAATATACAAGAAATACTAGATACAATTAAATGTTCAAATATCCATATAATCAGTGTCCCAGAAGGTGAAGAGACTACTAAGGACATTGATCATCTATTCCATGAAATCCTGGAAGAAAACTTTCCAAATCTAGAGAGGCATTCAAAGATCCAGACCCAAAAAACACATGGCCACCTTCCCTCGGGAGGGGTCGGTCTCTCTCCCTCCCTCCCTCCCTCCCTTTCATCTTCACTGGTGAGTGCACATGCCTCTGGCAAATAAAAAATAAAACATTTAAATATATGCCTTAATCAGTGTTTCTAAGACTTTTGAAGTTATAGCGTTATTTTCATAACACTAATGTTTTTATTAATTGCCAAAAAAATGACCATCTGCTTCACATTGATGAGCTGTGAGACTAGTTGTGGGAAATGATAGACATAGTTAAGTAGGTGCAAAAGTTAATTTTTTGTTTACTGACCTGAGAGTCTTGAGTATCATTTTATTAGAGCAAGTCTCTTCTGTCATCTTTGCAAATCATGTTAATTTTACTGATAGATTAGTAAAAGGTCTACTTGACACCATACATCACTGTGTAGGCGAAATAGCTAGAAAAACTAGAACTTGGAAATGAAAAAAGAATATTCATTGACATTTCCAATTGGCTGAAAAAGTAATAAATTCAATATAGCCAATGACAGAAATTTAAATAACAAAGATAGAGCATTGGAAATAACCCAAGATATAACACTGAGTAATAAAGTGATGGAAATGTCAGAGATGTTAAAGATTTGGAGAACAAAAGGAGATGGCCCAACCTATGTCTACTAGAAGTACTAGCAAATAAGAATAAGGGAGAGCAATATTCAAAGAGGAAATGATTGTGAAATTTCTCAAATTAATATATGAAATTGATTTCAAAAGTACAAGTCCTGAGCAAGACAAATATCTACATCTAGACTCACTATAGAGAAATAGATTGTCAAAGACACTGGAAATTTTCAAAAAAATTTTTAAAACAGAAGAGAGAAAAAAATTATTAGAACCAGCAGATTGTATAATGGTTACACCACTGGACTCCCATATAATCAATTGCAGTTCAGTTCAAGTCCCAGACCTGCCAACTTAAAACTGATGCCAGAAGTGTGTGTTTGTGTGTGTGCATGCCCATGCACATGCCCATGATCACTGGAGGAGAATGGAGGAGAAGGGATTGTGGTGTGGCCATCTGCCATGGGGAGTAATTTTCCACTTTCTTTCTGTCTTCTGGTAAGGGTGCATACCCTATAGCAAAAGTCTATTAAGGGAAAAAAAAAAAAAAAAGGATAGGTAACCAGTGGGACCAGCAGGTGGCAGAGTGATTAAGGTGCTAGACATGGCCAACCACAGTTTGAGTCCTGAACCCAGACACTTGAAACTTATGCAAGGAGCATGTTCATATGTACCCAAAAACCCAATAGTAGAATGGAGAAGAAGGGATTGCTGTGTAGCCATCACCACCACCTCGACTGGGGGAGTAAGATTTCTCATGTTCCCTCTCTCTGTCTCTGTCTCTAGCGAGTACACATACCCTAAGGCAAAAAACAAAAAACTCAAAAAAAAAAAAAAAAAGATAATGACCAGTAAAGTGGTAAAGTCAGGACTTAGGTAAGTTGGTCTGGCTCCAAATTTCACATTCTTCAACACTATAGTATTCCATTCTGGGTAACATTCTGGGCAATTGTCTGTCTCATCATTAAGAGGGAGGAGCAGAAGAGGAGTGAAAAGAATGTTATTTCTCAATATAATTCAAGAACTAAAATTTTGCAAAAAATACATGTAAATATAAATAAATATATATGTGCCTTTCATAAAATATAAAATTGATCTAATTCATATTAATGATATTTATAAAAATTTAAAAGTAGGATTTGGAGGGCACTCCTAAGCTGTAGCAAAGATTGTAGATTTCTATACTGGGTTCAAGTAAACTACATTTAGACATGTCTGAAGGTGAAACACTCTTGACAATGTCATCCAAAATGAACGATGGTGAGCGAGTTTTAGTGGATAAAACACTTCCAATTTTTAATTAGCCATACCATATGTAGTAAATAGAGAAATCTTCATCAAAGGATCTCAATTACCCACATCATCTCTAAAGCATGCAATCTTGAATATAAATGAGTTGGACAACAGATCTTTAATTTACTGAATGCTACACATATATTTGAAATCTCAATAATAGAAGTAATTATTTTTAAAATGGAACAGATTTTCTTTCACAGGTTGTTAATGATCTGAAATTATTCCCAAAGCAAGGGACCAAGGAGGACAAGATTTACATTTGACCTTCCACAGGGAAAACACTTTAAAGGACAAAATAGATTCATATATATATAAATTACATGATAGCTCAAAAGGGCGAAAAGCATTGAAATTTTGAAATAATTTCACATATGCCTCAATCGGCTAGATAATACTTTGGTTTATCATGGTACAAAAGACAAATACTCTTCTCAGTTATCAGAAGAGTCCAAGAAAAAATGTCACTGTTCTAAAGTTATTATTTCTTAAATTAACAAAATCTATTAAAATTAGTGGTCAACGAAGAATCAATGGGCTGGAATAAGTTCAACAGTCTCGTCATAAACTAAAATTTTTTTTCAAGGAATATAGCGAGCTCAAGCTTACTTTCTACTAAATGAGAGACCACCAAGATGTGGTGCTATACTGAAGCTTAAAAAGACTGAGTTTAAATCCTGCCTAGTCTCACATCTCGGGGAAGTTACTTGAGCATCTGTTCCTTCACGTGAACAAAGGGATAATGCTTGCAGGCTTCTGGTGAGCATTAAGTAGGATAAGGTACATAGGAGGTATTCTACAACTGGGAGCTTCTTCATCTCCAATTAAATTGTGTGATTATTTAAAGCTGTTATCCCATCGAGGAAAGCCGATGTGAGGAGCTGGTTTCTGGAGCTGTCAGGAGAGGCTGACAATTACACACACCTGAATTATGAATGGTACCTGGATGCTCTAAAGAGGAAACAGGAGTTGGCTCATTTTGATACAGAATTCCCAGCTCCCATGCCTGTAGTCAGGCTCTCTACCCTAAAGAACACCCAAACTTTCACACAGGAGGAGCTGCGTTCTGCTCATCATGGTCATGATAGTCTATACCAAGTCATTAGAAATTACTCAGCAACCAAAAAGTCACCAGAGAAAATGTTTAAGTAAATAATATTGGAATGGGGGAACAGCAGTTGGCGTAATGGCTATGTCGCTGGACTCCCACGTAGTCGACCACAGTTCGGGTCCTGGACCCGGTGGCTTAAAACTCACACCGGGCGCGTGTGTGTGCGTGCCCAAGATCCCGAGAGGAGAATGGAGGAAAAGGGATTGTGGCGTGACCATACCCTCTGGGGGGTGATTTCTCACTTTCTGTCTCTATATCTCTCTCTGTCTGTCTGGCGAGTGCACGCGCCCTATAGCAAAAACCTCTCAAAAAAAAAAAAA
>NW_006159692.1:2739068-2749243 GCF_000334495.1 Tupaia belangeri chinensis
GCCAGGCGCGTGTGCATGCGTGCCCAAGATCCCAAGAGGAGAATGGAGGAGAAGGGATTGTGGTGTGGCCATCCCCTCTGGGGGGTGATTTCTCGCTTTCTGTCTATCTCTCTCTCTCTCTGGCGAGTGCACGCTCCCTGTAGCAAAAACCTCTCCAAAAAAAAAAAGAAAGAAAAAAAAAAGAATATTGGAATAGATTGGATGAGGTAGCAATCTATTCTTCTCCATTCCATGACTTGAACTGATAGGACAGGACCTCCCAGAAAGAGGGCCCAAAGATTAGCCGAGTTCAAACTCTGACATTTCTACCAGGAAACCAGAGTTCCTCAAGCTTTGACAAATGTCTTTAATAAGCTAGAAATATGGTCCATTAGAGTACATTAAAAGAAAGACTGAAACTAATTGACTAAAGGATATAGAAACACAGTAAACAGATGTAAATACCAGATATAGTGTGTGTGAAAGAGGAGGGTCTGAGGAAGGACATTTAGTGGAAGGATAGGGAGGCCAAGCATTAATGGGACAAAGAGGCATGGTATTTTCTGTTGAAGATGTTTTGTAGGTTTATCAACTATACTGGGGAGAAATGTTCACCTGTTGAAATATCCACTTTGTAAGACAAATAATGTGATAGAAAGTATAAAAGTAAATGAAATTTAAAAAAGAAAATGAAATTAAAATAATAATAATAATAATAAAGTCTGACACCTATTTCCAACCACAGTCCTACCCCTCAACTACATGGAATTGAGCAGACCTAGGGTGAGGGAAGCTAGCCCTTGGTTCATTTCCCTATACCAGTTATAAAATTTCTCCAACAAATTTCTAGTCTCCAGAGCCTCCATTCATTCAATAGGAGGTCACTGAGCACATGCCATGCTGCAATACTAGATCCTTTTTTATGGAATGTTCAATGAATTCAGGCACAGCACTAAGTGCATTTTTTAAATGTATAATTGGGGGGAACCAGCAGTTAGCATAATGGCTATGTTGCTGGACTCCCACGTAGTATACCGCGGTTCGCGTCCCAGACCCTGTGTCTTAAAACTCATACCGGGCGCATGTGCGTACGTGCCCAAGATCCCAAGAGGAGAACAGAGGAATAGGGATTGCAGCGTGACCATCCCCTCTGGGGGGTGATTTCTCATTTTCTGTCTCTATGTCTCTCTCTGTCTGCTGGCGAGCACACGCGCCCTATAGCAAAAACCTCTCCAAAAAAAATAAATAAAATTTTAAAAAAATGTATAATTGGGTCTAAGATTCCCAATAACCTGTGCATGTGTTTTTCATTTCACATAGAAAGAACTGAAGCATAGAGTTGTTATGCAACTTGACCGACATTCAATTTGAAGCATGGTCTGACTCCACGATGCTCATTACTGTGCTAAGCCTGGAAGGAAAACATTCTCTAAAAATGTGAAACATGTCTGTTCACAAGGAGCTCAGAGTCCAGTAAGAGAGACAATGTGCACATAGCTAACAAAATTAGTAGACAAGTGCTCCAAAGATGGTCCATATATGCTGCTCCTTTTCAAAATACAAGTCTTTCTGACTGATATCAGATGATACTTGATAATGTAGCAAAATTATTTGTACCATGAGGCAAGCACAGATATTGTCAACAGATCTAATAATCATACATGAGAATCTAAAATTCTGAGTCTTGATAGAATCTGGGACCTTAGCCATCTTGCTGTGACAGTGTCTTTACCTGTATTACAAAGGAATGCTTGGTCAAGGCTGAGAAAACAATGAACCAGATGCAGAAAGCCCTGTAGGACTTAAGCAAGCAGAACTTGCCTCAGTCAGAGATGAGTAATGATTAGAAATACTTCTCCCTAGCAGGTTAGAAATCTATTAAGGCGGGAACCAGCAGTTAGCGTAATGGCTATGTCGCTGGACTCCCACGTAGTCGACCTTGGTTCGCATACCTGACCCGGTGGCTTAAAAACTCATGCCAGGCGTGTGTGCGTGTGTGCCCAAGATCCCGAGAAGAGAATGGAGGAGAAGGGATTGCAGCATGACCATCCCCCCTGGGGGGTGATTTCTCGTTTTCTGTCTCTATGTCTCTCTCTCTGTCTGGCGAGTGCACGCGTCCTATAGTGAAAACCTCTCAAAAAAAAAAGAAAAAAGAAATCTATTAAGGCATCCCATAGAGCAAGGTTAACAGAGCTCTCTGTAGGCCCCAAAGCCTGAGCACTTCCTGGATTAGGAGATTGAACAGGGATCACATTAGCAAGTCCTGATGGGCTCCCTCACCATACTAGCTTTAGATGGGTCAATCAGCAATGAAGGTTCACTGTGAGATCTGACAATTATGGCCACAAGACAAAAGAGCAGTCTTGGGTCTCTGTCCTAATTTGGGATGCAGTCTGAGTCACTGAAATAAATGCATGCCTTTTCCACCCTCACTTCTAGACTGAAAAAGAAGGATTACTCATTTATGGAACAATAAATAAAGGAAAATAATAGCCACAGCAGGAGAAAGGGCAGGGCAAGAAATTAGGAAATTGGCCATGAGCAGACACAAACATGAAATTGGAGGGTCTTTTACAAAGTTCAGATCCCCTGCCACTTCCCCTAGCAAACCCTGATTTTTAGTCTTTGGGCCCAAGTTAGAATCTATCACTCACATCTTGAATCCCTCAGGGCATTCTTTACCCCTGTGAGAGTATTTCTTTCACTCTACCTTGTAATATTTCTTGCTATTGGATGTAACAGTATAGGCCTTGTAACATCCAATAGCCCCTCTTGTTGGATTAAGACCTCTCAAAGGGTAATGAACAGATGATGTATTTCTTAACCACTGCTTCCCACACACAGAAGGAAACAATGTATAGAAGACATGGCGTCAGAGTTGCACCTAACTGGAAGTGACATCTTCAACAGTGAGAGGATCACACAGGCCAAGACAAAGGTGTAGGCTAGAAAGGAGTACAACTCCTAACTTTACCTCGAGCCAGTGTCTTCAATAGCAAGGACATAAATGAGAATAAATTAATTTTGATAATACCAAACACTGAATTTACACACAAATCCCATCTGGTCTACATTCAGAATACATTGTTATTCCAACTACAGCTTAACACTGAAGTCCACCAACATGTCTAACATGGCCTTCTATGGAAACCTCATAATTAGCCTTTCTGCCTCCATTGTTAACAGTCTGTTAAAATGCAGCTACTGGGTCCAGCAGGTGGCATGGTGGTTAAGACACTGGATTCCATCGTTGAGCAGTTTAAGTTCTGGACCTGGTGGCTCAAACTCATATCAGGCACAGGTGTGAGTGTTCAGAACCCTGAGAGGATAATGGAGAAGGGATTGTGGCATGGTCATTCCCCCTGGGGGGTGATTTCTCACTTTCCTGCTCTCTCTCTCTCTGACAAGCTCACATGCCCTATGACAAAAAACTAAAAATAAAAACCAGCTGCCAGAAAACCTTGTAAAAACAGATTACATCATTTTCCAGTTCAAAAATCCTCCAATAAATTCCCATCACTCTTAAAAATCCAAAGCCCCTACCATAGTTTAAGAAGTTTTATTTGGCTGCGCTCACTTTTCCAGACGCCACCCCATCCTGTTTCCTTCCCTTGATCCACCACACCCAGTCTTCCCTTTATGCACAACGGCCATCCAGGATGGCCATCCTGCTACTCCTTGGGTAGATCTTGTATATTTCTACTTCAGGCACGGTGAACCACATGTCTCCTCAAATACTTTCACTCCAGAATTTGCCTTGTTCCCCCAGCAAGTCCAGAAGACTCGCTGCTCATGTTATTCAAGTAAAGGCTCAGGTGCCTGTCATCTAAAATAGTAACCCTATTATTCTGTCATTATGACATCTTGCTTTGTTTATACTCTGCCATGTTATTTATTTCTTCAATAATTGCCTGTATTTTGTACTAAAAAAAAAAAAAAAGCTTCAGGAGAGCAAGAGTATTGTCTTTTGTTCAGTGCTCTTTCCTCAGTGCTCAACACAAGGCTCAGAGCTAAATAGGTATACAGTAGGTTTTTGTTAAATGCTTTGTTGTAAGAATAGCAGGTTAAGTGGATCAGGAGATTACAGGCTCCAGGAGCTGATGACCTCAAGTACACTTTGTAGTTAAAAGGTCAGGGAACAAACCCTGAAAAAGGAACTCAGGTAAATGCCCAGGAGTCCCCCATCTTCTGCTCCACAAAGCAGAACATCCCAACACCAAGTTCAATGGCATCATCCAATGGGCAGTAACTACCGAGCAGAGCACGCATGGATTAACATAAGGACACTTGTGCGTAAGCCCCTGTCAGTCACTAGTTGTATGACTTAGGCATGCTTTTAAGTTCTCCAACCTTATTTTCTCATCTATAAACTAAGGATAATAGTTAATAGGTACCTTACAGAACCATGTGAAACAACTTTAATGAGCTTGTGTATAGGAAAGGACCGAAAATATCACCAAAGGTTCAGTAGATGTTAGAATAGCTGGAAAGTGGTCTTTGATGTAACAAAGTCCAAACTACCAAACTTTCTTCATCACCTTAAGGTAAGAGAGTGCCCCACAGCACTAGGTTATAATCGAAATTCTAGAAAATGTCACAGCTACCGGTTAAGCTGACTTATGCATCTAGGTATTGGTGTAAGTACAGCTTACCGACGTAAGTTAAAAATTCATCTGTGCTAATGCACTGAAGAGCTTACCTACAGGTACTTGTCTGTCCTACAGACCTTTCCCATGGCCATTTTATTCCAGACATGAAGGTCTCTAAGGTGACCCATCAAAGGCAATTAGACCCTGAAAAGTAGGTATTGAAATAACTAAAGAACAAGGCTTCTGTTTTATAAATTACTATAATAAACATTAGGTTGGCGAGTAGGCTTTGCGAATCAACCCAGTGTGACTTTTGTCTCTAACCATGATAAAGACAGTTTTCAAACCATGATGCTTCGGATTATAAAACAGAGGAAGGCACTGGCAGTCCTCCAGCCAGGATTTCCAAACTCCCCTCCGCTGTTCTCTTCATCACCATAACCTAGATCATAGAAAGAAAGGTGGATGCAAGATGAGTGAGGGCACCTCGCCCTCCCGGTGTGTGAAAGACGGGACAGATGCAAGTGGCCTGTTTCCAGTGAGCCTGACACAGCCTTGACAAAGTGTTCCCAGCAGACACACTGTCAACACCTTTGAATTGAAACATTACCAAAAACAAACAAACAAAAAATCCTATTTGTAAGGATTATTGAGAACAACAAGCTTTATAAGATCCCTCATGCTTCCCATGCCAGTGCGTTCAACCCAAAGCCTACAGGAGAGAAATGACTCACCTTTTTCCTTCTTCTTTACCCCTTTTCTTTTGCCTGTCCTGAACTCTCTTACACATTAGCTTTTTGGAAGCACAGACAGTGTAGTTAATGGTACCAGCGGGCTAATTAGAAGAGTCTGTTTCTTTGGCATTCTCCTTGAAAGTATCGATAAAAAATATTCTATTTCATGTTCTTTCCTTTTTCTAAGAGAAAGCACAATGTAATAATCCCCTTATGATAGAAAGATACTTCACAATACAAGATGAGTGTTCATGAAGCAAAGCTATTACCTCATTTTATAGATGAAGAGACTTGGGTTCAGAGAGGTTAAGTGACTTGCTATATGTCACACAGCTAAGTGCCAAGCTGGCCCTAAAAGCTAAATCTTCTGAATTTTAGTTCAGAAAATTTTCCACTCAACCAATGAGTCCACCTGAACAAGTAAGATGGCTTCAATCCAGAGTAATTAATATCATTGTTGGCAGTTTATCTCACTGAAGATTGGAATAGAGAGAAACTGAGCATTTTTAGCAAAAGACATCAAGAAGAAAAATGGGTGCACCTAGATTTCAGACTTGCTGTTTAGCAAAGTTTGCATGTTGTCATTGTTGCCACAACCAAATTATTTCATCCACGAAGTAGAAAGGGCCCTCGGATAAACAAGAAGGTGTGTGGTAAGAAAGGAAAGCATGAACCATAAAGGAAGACGAAAGAACAGCAAAAAGAAAAATAAACTACATTTTTATTGAACATAGGCTTCTTCACATGATAGGGCAGTGTCTAGGAAACCAAGAGTTCCTATCAATATTAGACTAGGCCAAATTGCCACTTTTTCAGAGCAGAGACCTGGTGCCAGAATACCTGGGTTTTATCTCTGTATTCATCACTCTCAGAAGGATTACTTAACTTCCTCAAGGCTTAGCTTCCCCACTTAAGATCATTATCTTACTATCTCATATGGAGACACTTTATATAAGGTCCTGAGCACAGCATCTAAAATACGTCTAAGACTAAATTAGCTAGCATCATTTAGATTAAGTAGTCCTCATCGTATCATGAGGACTCTTCATGATTATGCTTCATCTCTTTGTCTGACCTTGTTCAGATCACTTAAACTTCACTGAGCTCCAGGTTGGTCTTACATAGACAAAGATGATAACATCAACTCTACCTACTTCACAAAGGATCCTTAAAAGGATCAAATGGAATAATGTACGAGTGTTTTGTAAACTGTAAACCATTTTTCTTTAATCACAGCCTTTCTATAGTGTAACCAAGAATCATATTAAAATGTGAGCTGAACAACTCAAGATTCTAGAGTGCCAGGCTGGAATGACCTTAGCCTTTAGCTGGATAAAATACGCATGTGTCTATGTAGGAATGGGGAAAATGGTTTAATGGCCATCATTGATAAGAGTTTTATTTTATCACTCACAAATGTTTAATCGAGCACCTGATATGTGCTAGGTACTTGAGTTACTGTGGGAATATGCAGTGAAGGAAGCAAGCTGAGATCTCACTTGTTGCATATTCAGATAAGCAATTGGAAGTTGTGTGCAGGAAGCCAACCTGCACTGCTGGAGGACTCAGGTCCAAGAGGGAGGAACAGGAAATGGCATTTGGTTGGAGAGCTAAGGGATGAGGAAGCATTAACAATGGAGAGGGAAGAGAGATCCCGCAGTGGGGAAAACTAAGACAAGAGTCTTGAAGCCTTGAAGCACAAACATAAAACATTCAAGGGGCCAGAGAGCAGTGTGAATAGGATTTAGAAGGCAAAAGAGAGAAGATAAAGTTAAAGCTGGAGAGGTAGGCAAGGGTCCAGCCAGGGGTTTCAATCTTTATCTCGAAAGAATCAATTATTTTAAATCCACATGTTTAAAATAAAAATTAGCATTTTGAAAAGATTGCTTGCTTCACATAATGGAAAGAATGGAGAATAGGTGGGAGGGGCAAGGGTGGATGCAAGAAAAAGGTCAAGACAATGGGCTTCTGGTCTGCTGCAGGTGCACTGTAGCAATGAGAGAGATGACAGATCGAATACTTACAAGGAAAGAGCCACAAAACTTCGTGCTGTAGCAGCTTCAGGGTAGTAGAGGGAGAGGCCAAGGCATGCTTCTTCATTCCTGTTTAGAGCAACTGAGGAGACAGTGGAGTTAGTCTCCAACAAGAACGCTGGATGACATCTGAGTGGACAAATCAAACAAGCAACGCAACAGGCACAGCCAGGATACAGAAGACAGCCAACATGGTGCTGTATTTGCTTTAGCCTAAATCAGAACTCAGTGTAACTGTTCCTCTGATGAGGGAGAACATGCAACTACAGGAAAGGGCTTCTCTCCTGCCCAGGAGTCAGAGGCACACAAGACAAGATCACTCCTCTTAGTTCACTCCCCTTCTCCATTCAGAAACTTCACTGCTCTGACACTGCTGGTTGCATTTATAGTCACAAATGGGTGTTTATAGAGCATTCAGATTCTCTTTACTGGTAGGAAGTGTAATTCTCTATCAAGACTATAAGGATTGACATTTGACAGGCAGCAGGTAAAACAAGAATTAAAGCAGTAAGGCTTCTTCATTTGCACCAAAATTGTCTTTCTCTTACAAGCAATGCTGACTCAACCTACAGATCTTTAGAATCTGCAGCACTTAGAAAGCCTCCAACTACAGTATCAACCCAGAACCTCTCCCTATCAAGCCAGGCGATGTCAACACTTGTGTTTCTTTCTGCTTCTCAGTCAATTCCTCTCACCCACCTCCTTTGAGCCAAGAGTTAATGACTCGTGTGGGTTCACTAGTGTACCAACAGGAAGCATAGAAATGCCGGAGGAAAAGAATTGCTAGTTAAAGCTTTCCTTGGCCCTAGCACTTCAACTAAATACTCACAAGTGATGTCAAGCATTGCTTCCGCTAACTTCATGTTCACAGGCAGGATATCTAATCTCCTGTATCAGAATTGAACTATAAAAAGAGATCATATTCATCACAAACAATTGATGTATGAAGGGAAATACTTTCTTGGCTCTCCATTCTAGAATATTTGTCAAAGTTCATGGACATCTAAATCAGTATCACCTGAAAGACTTATATAACATCAGATCCCGGGATCACCTCTGCTCACATAAGAGTGCAGATGCATCCAGTGCAAGAAACTTACTTCCCCTTGGTCTGAAAAGCCATTTCTGCCTGTGTCTTAAAACAGCAAAAAGTCTGAAAACACTTTTGTTTCCATATCTGCATTTCTGAACTTTGGCTACACAGTAGCTTCATCTGGGGAGTTATTTTATGACAGAGATGCTCAGGTGCCTACCCAGACTTATTTACATCAGAACTCCATGCATGGTGCCCAAGTATCAGTGTTCTAAGAAGTGCCAGGTAAGTCTACAGAAAGGACAGAGATGAAAACCAATGATCTTCATTTTACTTACTATGTGGTAGGAGGGCCTCCAAGACCAAGGAAGATAATAGGCATGCTTAGAACTTTAAATGCACATACAGCCTGTGGTGACCTTGTAGCCCTGTCTCCATAACAGCTTAGCAATTATTAGTGACCTTGTAGCCCTGATAGCAACCTAGCAACTCTGTACCTTCATATACTCCTGTGTATCTAACAGCCCAGGACACTCC
This sequence comes from Tupaia belangeri chinensis, assembly GCF_000334495.1. Lineage (NCBI taxonomy): Eukaryota > Metazoa > Chordata > Mammalia > Scandentia > Tupaiidae > Tupaia > Tupaia belangeri. The sequence goes on from NW_006159692.1 coordinate 2,747,974, forward strand.
TGCTTAATTCTGTAATAGTCTTTTACCCAATCAAAATTATGTAAAAGTAGAATATAACCAAATATGGGCAAAGAAGCAAAAACAAATGAAAGGGGGCCAGCTCAAAGAATTCAGGGTTCAGTCTTCAGATGTGAATCTGCTGAGCTGGTGCTAGATAAATTGCTGTTTTCTTGCAAAGACCCTTGTTGTTCTCTCTCTCTCTCTCTCTCTCTCTCTCTCTCTCTCTCTCTCTCTCTGAATATCCCACTACAACTAAGCTACCAGATAATTTCATGAGTGCTTTACTATCCAACCACTGCCACTTCGTTCTTCCTAGCACCCAGTCAGTCTCCTTTTGTCCTGGATACATGACCCCTCCATGTTCTCTTCTAGCATAGAGCCATCTAACTACTCCTAGGAGAGAACTAGCCATTATAAAGTGTCTTCACAAAGTTCATAGAAAATGTGTATTATGAAAAATTATACACGAGCTTCTATTTGGGAGGTACCAAAATAAACTATTCCTTTAATTCTATTTTCTCATGAATTTTTTGAAGTCCCCTTGTATTCAACTATAAATAGCACAACACTGCTGAAATTCCCCTTAGAACCTCAGAATGCATCAAGGTTCCTACAAGATAGGGTTAGAGTTGGGAGCTAGCCTTGACCCCAAAGCTACAGGAAGTGCTGAGTCTCTTTCCTAGGCCAAGTAAACAATATGGTGGCACTGAAAGAAAGTCAGGCAGATAAGAAAGAGCTCCTTACCCGTGGGGTACTAGCTGTGTAGAGGAATTCCTTATACATAAGAACAAGTTTCTATGGTGACCTGTCATACTAAATTTATAGTTTTTGTCGTTGTTGCTTTTTAGATTTTTGTCATAGGGCACAGGCGCTTACCAAAGAGAAACAAAGAGGGAAAGTGAGAAATCAACCCCCGGGGAGATGGCCATGCCTCAATGCCTTATCCTCTTAGGATTTAGGGACACACGCACACACATGCCCAGCATGACTTTCAAGCCACCAGGTCCAGGACTGGAACCATGTAGTCAGCCATGTGAGAATCCAGTGCCTTAACCACCACTCCACCTACTGGCCCTATACCAACTGTTTTAATTCAACTGTTCATTTTCTTCTTCCTCCTCCTTCCTCCTCCTTCCTCCTTCTTCCTACTCCTCCCTCTTGTCTCCTTCCTCTTCTTCTTCCTTCCTCCTCTTCCTTCCTCCTCTTCCTTCCTCCTCCTTCCTCTTCCTCCTTCCTCCTCCCTCCTCCTCCCCCCCCCCCCCCCCTCCCC